>NC_050198.1:27798303-28073472 GCF_004126475.2 Phyllostomus discolor | reverse complement strand
AGAAAGGGAACCCTAGTGTACTGTTGGTGGGAGTGCAGTCACTATGGAAAACAGTATGGAATTTTCTCAGAAAACTAAAAATGGATCTGCCTTCTGATCCAGCAACTCCACTGCTAGGATTATATCCTCAGAACCCTGAAATGCCAATCCAAAAAAACCTATGCATCCCAATGTTCATAGCAGGACAATTTACAATAGCCAAGTGCTGGAAGCAACCTATGTGCCCACCAGTAAATGAATGGATTAAAAAACAATGGTACATTTACACAATGGAACACTATGCAATAGAAAGAAAGAAGGAGCTCCTACCTTTTGAGACGGCATGGATGGTAGTGGAGAGCATTATGCTAAGTGAAATAAGCCAGGCAGTGAAAGACAAATGCCATGTGATCTTACTTTTTTCTGGAACCTAATCAACAAAGTAAGCAAGCAAGCAAAATGTAATCAGAGACATTGAAATTAAGAACAATATGACAGTAACCAGAGGGAAGATGGGAGCGGATAATGGGAAAAGGGTGAAGGGTTTTCAGGAACAACTATAAATGACACATGGACAAAACCAAGTGGGGGGTGGAAATCATGAGAGGAAGGTGGGGATGGCTGAGATATGGGGGGAAAGGCAGAAAACTGTATTTGAACAACAATAAAATTTAAAAGTATTTAAAAGAAATAAAGGAACATACTTAGTAGTTTAAAAAGAAAAAAAGAGAAGTGGTTGCAGTTTTATATAACTTCCCATCTCCCTCTGCTAACAAACCCTCTTCCCCAACAGGAAAAAAAAAATCCCTTGTAAGCATCTTACTACATTTAAGGTCCTTCTATATATAAATTCTGGAATCACAAAAGCTGAAATGTAAATCTAGTCATGTTGCTCCTCTAGTGAGAACCCTTCAAGTCCCCTTATCACACTTGGGAAAGAATCAAGCTTCCTTCCTGTGACTTATGAACCCAACTTCAACTGGTTCTTGTCTAAGTGGTATTTGTTCCCTTCCACTAATGTGCCATACTCCCTCCCACTTAACCTCTGCCTTTGCTGTTTTCTTTACCCAAACTCTCATCCCCCGTATCCAATTTGATTTCACTTTAAATGTTTCCTCCTTAGAGAGAGATAGCTCTCCACAATCTTCTGACCATCAACTCTTGTCCAGTCCCTTTCTAACATGTTACACTGTTTGATTTGCTTCACAGACCTTACTTTCCCATAGGTTTATTGGTTTATTCTCCATCCTCTCTGTTACAGTATAAGCTCTAGGAGGTTTTGTCTACCCAAGCCACCACTGTATACCTCTATGACAGTGCCTTTCACAGCCATAATAGGCGCTCATTAAATACTTATTAAATTTAATAAGTCAAACTACTAGAAAGCAGTTTATTTATATGCCTGGGCAAAGACTTCACAAGCTTTGTAATCAAATCTGTGAGAATTCATTTTTGGTATCAGGCTTTGGATGCAAGTAGATCAAGGAAGATGAGTCCTTCCCAGAAGTTTCCTGAAAAAGGTGGCTGGACATGATTAGATTCTCAATTTTACATACACTCTATTGGTCTGAGCTCACCTAGAGAATGGTGCTTATTTCCAATGGCCACACTTTGTAATAGAAAAGTCATATGGCTGAGTGTAGTTAGCCAACTGTCTGCAACTGCTACACATTTTAGATCCACTGCACAGTGGGGACACAAGAGCTGGGCCATTTCAGCCTAACATGAAACTTCTGTTATGGGCAATCTTTTATTTTTAAATTAAATTTAGTAGAGTGACATTGGCTAATGGACTTATATAGGTTTCAAATGTACAATTCTTTAATACATCATCTGTATATTGTATTGTGTGTTCATCACCCAAAGTCTAGTTTCCTTCCATCACCATATATTTGTTTTCCTTTACCCTTTACTCCCTATGTCCCACCCCCTTTCCCTCTGGCAACCATCATACTGTTGTGAGTCTATGAATTTTTGTTTGTTTGTCTTGTTTGTTCATTTACTGTTTTCAGTTTTATATCCCACTATAAGTAGAATCATATGATTCTTGACTTTTCTGACTTATTTCACTTAGCATGATATTCTCAAGATCCAACCATGTTGTTGCAAATGGCAGTATTTCATCTTTTCTTATGACTGAATATTCCAATACACTAATATGCCACATATATGTACTACAGCTTCTCTTTCCAATCACCTATTGAAGGACACTTTGGTTGTTGCCATGTCTTGGCCACTGTGAATAATGCTGCATGAACATAAGGGTGCATATGTCTTTGCAAATAAATGTTTTCAATTTTGGGGGGTTGATACACAGAAGAGGGGTTGCTAGGTCATATGGTAACTCTATTCCTAATTTTTTGAGGAACCACCAGACTGTTTTCCATAGTGGCTGTACCAGTTTATATTCCCACCAGCAATGGGTGAGGGTTACCCTTTCTCCAGAACCTCTCCAACTCTTCTTATTAGTTGTCTTATTGATAATTGCCTTTCCAACATATCTGAGGTGACATCTCATTGCAGTTTTGATTTGCATTTCCCTAATAGCTAGTGAAGTTAAGCATCTTTGCATATATCTCTGTTGACCATTTGTATGTCTTCTTGGGAGAAATGTCTGTTCAGATTTGCTGGGAAATCTTTATTTTAAAGTGCCCCCTCCACAGAGACATTTTTATTTTATATTTAATCATTGTTCAAGTACAGTTTTCTGTCTTTTACTCCCATCCAAGCCACCCCCAGCCCTACCCATCTTCCTCCCATTTCCAACCCCCCCTAGTCTTTGTCCATGTGTCCTTTATACTTGTTCCTGTAAACCCTTTCCTCTTTCCCCTGAAATTCCCTCACCTCTCCCCTCTGGTCACTGCCAGCCTGTTCTCAATTTCAATGTCTTTGGTTATATTTTGCTTGCTTGTTTGTTTTGTTGTTTAGGTTCCTGTTAAAGGTGATAAGAACACTGAAACACCAATCCAAAAGAACCTATGCACCCCAATGTTCATAGCAGCACAATTTACAATAGCCAAGTGCTGGAAGCAACCTAGGTGCCCATCAGTAAATGAATGGATAAAAAAACTGTGGTACATTTACACAGTGGAACACTATGCAGCAGAAAGAAAAAAGGAGCTCCTACCCTTTGCCACAGCATGGATACAACTGGAAAGCATTATGCTAAGCAAAATAAGCCAGGCAGTGAAAGACAAATACCATATGCAGAGACATTTTTAGACCTGCAGTGCAGTCTATAGCTCCTTCTTTCCTTCTACCCAGTCTTCTTTCCCTCCCTTCATAGGTGTAAAATCTGCATCAGAGTCTAAGCTTGTTCCCACCTACTCTGGTTTTCTTTTCTTTTACTCAATACACAAATTTCCCACAACAAATCTCTTGCACCTTAGCATCTTCTTCCTGGAGGACTCAAATTGACATAGACTGCCTAAATCTTATATAAAGAATATGTTGATCTTAGTATGGAATCACCTGTAGAACTGAGAATTTCCATTTGCTTTTTCCCCTGGGTCAGTGAATGCATATTAATATTCACATCCTTGAAAATCATGGGTCCTGGAGCCCATTTTTTCCCCTATCTGGAATTGCTCTAAATTAATTCAGTGGGGGTCAATGGTTGTTTGGCTACTAGAAAAAGTTGGTTCAAGCTGGGAATCATAAAAATGATTCACATATTTCTTAAGCTTTTTATTGTAACTGAAAATGTATACATTTGCAATAATCCTCAAATACTTTGATGAAAGACCAAGGCTTTTTCTTCAGTATCACTCAACTTGCACATACCCACTCTTCTGTAATCTCTGGTTGTTTATTGAAAAGGAAGCAGAAACTAAAAGATATTTATCATGCAATCAGAGTGCAGAATGCTTTTCAAATTTTTCTTAAAATTCTATAAATATAAGAATCAACTTGCTTTAATTAAGAATTTGCAAAGAAATCAACTTTGCAACTTTCTTTTCTTGCTCATATTTAATCATTTTTTTATGTTTTTAGCCAACTCACAGAAATATAATATCCTGGCATAATCAAAATGGGCAAGAACTGTCACTGAGTCTTGATATGGATCAACCCTATGCATGGGAGAGTGGTGGGCTAGAGGCAGAAACGACTATATTTTACAGATAAAATGAAGGACATTGATTAACCTGGAGAGTCTCTTAATGAGTGGTTGATCAAGAAGACTTTTACTATGTGATGCTTTATTTAGAATGCTTTAAATTATTAATGATATTACTTTATGTGGTTCCTTTGGCTCTCTGAACTACCTTTGTCAGAGGATGGCAATAACTGGTGCTGACTCTGGCAACGGAACATCCTTTTACAATAGTTGCTCTTATCCTTTTTTGATTCTGTTGAGAATCTGTTGAGTTATAGAGCCTCTTATCAGAAGGATGTACATACACACAAAGCAAAGTGTAGATGGGGCTTTTATCTCTGAATCTCATTTGAATATTCACTATTCATAAATTTCTTATGCTGTAGATTGAATGTTTATGTTTCCCCAAAATTCATATTTTGAAGCCTAATCCCCAAAGTGATGGTACTTTGAGTTGGGGACTTTGGGAGGTGATTTGGTCATGAGGTTGGAGGCCTCATAATGGGGATTAGTGCCTTTATGAAGGAGTCCCCAGAGAGCTCTCTCTCACCCTTATGCTATGTGAGGACACAGATGGAAGGTGTTTTCTGTGAGGAAGCAGACCCTCAGCAGACACCGAATCTGTTAGAACCTTGATCTTGGACTCCTTGGCTTCCAGAATTGTGGACAATAAATGTCTGTTATTTATAAGCTACCCAGTTTATGGTATTTTGTTACAGCAGCCCAAACCAACTAAGACACCATGTTACATTATTAAAACAAAATTTAAATCTATGAGTAAAATTTTTAAAAATATATTTTATTGATTATGCTCTTACAGTTGTCCCATTTTCCCCCTTTATTCTCCTCTGCCCTGCACTCCACTCCCACCTGATTTCCCCCCTCTTAGTTCATGTCCATGGGTCATACACATAAGTTCTTGGTCTTCTCCATTTCCCATACTGTTTTTAACCTCCCCTGTCTATTTTGTACCTACCATTTATGCTTCTTATTCCTTGTACCTTTCCCCCCATTATTCCCCCTCGCCACTGATAACCCTCCATGTGATCTCCATTTCTGTGATTCCGTTCCTGTTCTAGTTGTTGGGTTTTTTTAGGTTCAGTTGTTGATAGTTGTGAGTTTGTTGTCATTTTACTGTTCATATCTTTTGATCTTCTTCTTTTCCTTATATAAGTCCCTTTAATATTTCATATAATAAGGGCGTGGTGATGATTAACTCCTTTAACTTGACCTTATCTGGGAAGCACTTTATCTGCCCTTCCATTCTAAATGATATTTTTGCTGGATAGAGTCATCTTGGATGTATGTCCTTGCCTTTCATGACTTCAAATACTTCTTTCCATCCCCTTCTTGCCTGTAAGGTTTCTTTTGAGAAATCAACTGATAATCTTATAGGAACTCCTTTGCAGGTAACTGTCTCCTTTTCTCTTGCTGCTTTTAAGAGTCTCTCCTGACCCTGGCTGGCATAGCTCAGTGGATTGAGCGTGGGCTGCGAACCAAAGTGTCGCAGGTTCGATTCCCAGTCAGGGTACATGCCTGGGTTGCAGGCCATGACCCCCAGCAACCACACATTGATGTTTCTCTCTCTCTCTCTCTCTCTCTCTCTCTCTCTCTCTCTCTCTCTCTCTCTCATCTATCTCTCTATCTATCTATCTCCCTCCCTTCCCTCTCTAAAAATAAATGAATTTTTTAAAAAGAGAATATCTCCTTATCTTTAACCTTGGGTAACTTAATTATGATGTGCCTTGGTGTGTGCTTCCTTGAGTCCAACTTCTTGGGGAGTCTCTGAGCTTCCCGGACTCCCTGGAAGTCTATTTCCTTTGCCAGACTAGGGCAGTTCTTCTTCATTAATTTTTCAAATAAGTTTTCCATTTTTTGCTGTTTGTCCTCTCCTTCTGGCACCCCTATAATTCAGATGTTAGAATATTTAAAGTTGTCCCCAAGGTTCCTAAGCCTCTTCTCATTTTTTTTTAATTCTTGTTTCTTCATTCTGTTCCAGTTGAATGTTTATTTCTTCTTTCTGCTCCAAACCATTGATATGAGTCCCAGTTTCCTTCTCATTACTGTTGTTTCCTTGTGTATTTTTGTTTAATTGACTTTTTGTAGACTTCACTTGTTCCTCTAATTTGCAACCATATTCTACCATTTCTGTGAGCATCCTGATTACCACTGTTTTTGAACTGTGCATCTGGTAGGTTGGATATCTCTTCATCACTCAGTTGTATTTTTTTCTGGATGTTTGATCTGTTCTTTCATTTGGACTCTACTTTTTGTCTCCTCACACCTGTTACATATAAGGGGCAGAGCCTTAGGTATTCACCAGGGCGGGGCAAACCATATCACTGCATTGTAGTACTGTATGTGGGGTAGCGGTTTGAGAAGGAACAGTGCCACTTGCTGGGCTCTCAGTCAGCTTTCAGTCACTTCTACTGCTACCCACAAGCAAACTGGGCCCTTCTGGTGCTGATTCCCAGATGTGTGGTTTTGTGTACATTCTAGGACTCTGTGGGTCTCTCCAATGAACTCTCTTGTGAGGCTGGAAGTTTCTCCTGCTGCCTCAACCCTCAGAGGTTTTTTTCAGTCAGAGGTTTTCAGGCTTTATTTCCCTGTGCTGGAACCCTGGGTTGTGCAGTCTGTCTTGTTCTCCAGTTGTTAGCCTAGGTTTATTTGCATGCAAATATGGGACCACCTGCTCCTCCAGCCACCACCTTGACAGGTCCTCCAGCTGCAGCATTTTGCAAGTTCTCTCTGCCCCAGCTGCTGGTCTCTACCCCTCCTACTGGTCTGGATGAGTGTTTCCTCTTTAACTCGTTGTTTTAATTTCTTTAACACACCCACATGAAAACACACATTTGCTTAGTTCCCTCAGAGGGTGGCAAGAGTCATGCTAGTATGATTCATCTTTCAGGAAGGAAGAGGGAAGCGCATTATAAAGCCACAACCAAGGCCACAGAAAGATGGTCCCGAAGCCCAGTAAAGGTCAAGGCCATCTGAGGGCAGAGCAGTAGCTGTCAGTTGAGTTAGACTCTGTCACTAAACTCAGGATGGGCACAGCCTGATGGCCCTTGGAGATTATCGAGGCCAATTCATTTCGTAATTCAGTTCCTAAGAGACCAACTATTACAGTATGGAGTTACAAAAAAAATCATTCTCTCACATCTATCAACTCTAGGAAGATCAAGAATTGCTTTCCTGGTCTTAATTAGCATTCAAATGGTTGACACCAAGTGTGTTTCTCTTTGTCTCAAGGATGAAAAAACTTGAATGCATCATAGTTAGTGCCTTTAAGTTTGTGATAAGTGGATGTGAATCCAGCTTTTATACTCCTCTTCCCATGTTTTTGCTACCAAATCTGTCTGCTCCAAGCCTTGAGGATGCTTTTGCAGTTTAGCTAATTCTATTGAAATGATTTGAATATAAAACTTTTATTCATATAAACTCCCCTCTGGTTCAGGGAGCACACTTTCCCTTTTCACTGAAGAATAAAGACTACATTTCCCTGACTGAGCTGAAACACTGATGATGGCTCAATGTCTCAGTAAGAGCAGGGTGCAGCAGACTGGAAGGGACTGGAGCAGAGTGAAGTAGACCAATGAGGAGCAGAGCAGAGCTGTGTAGCCAGAGAGGAGTCTGGGCCCAGGGCTATTCTACAGCCATGCTGTTTTCACACCAGGCTATGTCACTATTGAGCTGTTTTGTACCAAATCAAGTTTCCTTCTTCACCACTCCCCAAACTGGGGACTCTTGTTGATGTTCAGTTGGCATTAATGACCACCAGTTGACAACTTTCAAGGAGATTCTAATTCTGTTCCCACTATTCTCACTGGTTCCTTTGTTTAGGAAAAGCTTTCAGGCCTCAGGCATAGCTTTGAAAATCACAAGTGACATTAATGCTTCTATTTCACAGATTTGATATACTGATGTGAGCAAAGTTGGGTTCTATTTCTTAAAAACTGCTTATAACTTTGTATGAGTGTCAAGATCCCAAAGTCCAGTGGTTAAAATTTGCAGTTGAGTACAAGGCAGCTTAAAAGTGTTGGTTAGAATTTCCTCCTCTTTTTGCTATTTTTATGGCATTGAGGAGTGATTCATTCATTTATAAACTAACTTAAAATAAACTAGTAATTATGTACAAAGAAAGGTGATAATTGGTAGGAAGCTTGTTTCTCAAGTATCCATCTTTGAGCTAAATAATGACCCAAATTATGATTAGGGATGCAGGGAGGCCCAGGTGGGGAGGAAAAGGAGGGTTTTATCTGTGTTTTTGGCCATAGTGGAAGAGGAATAAATATGGAGGTTGTGGTAGGCAGAAGAATGTTTCTCCCAAAGATGCCCTAATTTGTAAAATCTGTGAATATGTTAGGTTACACAAGAAAGGGAATGTAAAGTAGAAGATGGAATTAAGGTAGTTAATCAGCTGATCTTAAACTAGTGAAATTATTCTGAATTATCTGGTCAGGCCACTGTAATTGCCCTTAAAAGAAGAAAAGGGAGGCAGAAGGGGAGTGTCAGGAGATTTGATTATGGAAGAGGTCAGAGTGATGCAATGTGAGGACTTCGCCTGTTTTCTGGCTTTGAAGAAAGATAAAAGAGCCGTAAACCCAAGAATGCATGAACCCAGTAGAAACTGTAAAAGGCAAAAGAATTTATAATTTCCAAAACCTGTGGAATGAATGCTGGACTGGTGAGACCCATGCTGAACTTCTAATATATGGAAGTATAAGATAATAAATTTGTGTTGTTTTAAACCACTAAATTTGTAGTATCCATTGTAGCAGCAAATAGAAAGGTAATGTAAGAGTGAGGAAAGTAAAGATGAAGATGTTTCTGTTTTAGGTATGTTTCAGGCAGGCTGTTACCAGCAATGAGAACTGAGGAAGATACATTAAGAGTTGAGTACACACAAGAGAACGTGGCTGTGTGGCTGGAAAGGTGGAAGCAGAGACTCAGGAGGAGCTTGGAATGGGGAGCAAAACCTGGAGATTAAGGGATCCTAATTAGCAGTGACTTCAAATAACCTGCAGGGTAGCTAAATTGAAATATGGAAAGCAGCAGATGCAATGAATCTTAGGTGCTGCTAATTCACTCTTTTCTCGTACTTTGGTTAAGAATCAACATATAGAATAGAAGTAGCTCTGACCTTAATAACTGCTTCTAAAGAGTTGCACAAGACACAAAAATATACTTTTATAAGTGTAAAATACATTAATCAGCATAACTGAGGAGTACTAGTTATACAGCATGGAAACAATGGCTAGTTGTCTCCAATATTTGTTTTCCTCTTTTTCCATCCTAATAGATATTTTAGGCTGGCACAGAGCTACCCAACTTCACTTGCTTGGAGGGATAGCCATATGACTCAGTTGTAGCCAATGGCATGTGAATTGGAGTGATGTGTGGACACTTTCAAAGGGAAGAGTTGTATCTACCACTTGTTTTTTTCTGTACACTGGCTGGAATGAGGATGTGGCGGTGAGATGTCTTGAATCTTGCAATGAGGGTAATACCCTTGAAATGGGGTACAGAAGGATCCTGGGCTTCTCAAAGAAGAGTTCCCTGTGTGCTTAGATTTTATATGAGAGATAAATACAATTTTGCATTTTGTCTTATATCATTCACTATTATTATGTATCTCAGTTTCTGTGCCTTAAACAATACTGAATAATTCACTAGAGGATTTGAGTTGAGGTTCTTTCAAGTCAAAATAATTGTGATTTTCTCTGCTGTATCCAGAGGTAACTTGAGTTTTTATAGGCTCTGCTTTGACAATACAGTTTCTGTCACTATTAGCTTTATATAGCTGTTTAATGAATTACCACAAATAGTGGCTTAAAGCAGCACACATATTACTTTATAGTTATGTGGGTTAGAAGTCTGACCTGGGTCTCACTGGGCTAAAATAAAGATGTTGGAAAAGTCTCTGGGGACTGTGGAGGAGAATCTGTTTCCTTGCCTTCCTAGCATCTAGAGGCCACCTGCTTTCTTTGGCTCATGGGGCCTTTCTTTTATCTTCAAAGCTAGCAATGTCAAGCTAAATGCTTCTCATGCTTCCTTCTCATGCTTTCTTCTGCCTCCCTCTCCACTTTAAAGGACCCTTGTGATTACATTGAGCTTACCAAGATAATCCAGGCTCATTTCTTTATCTCAAGGTCAGCTAATTATCAACCTTAATTCTATTTGTAACTTTAATTCCTCTTTTCACCATGACTCAAGATATTTATAGTTTCTGGGGATTAGGACATGGACATCTTTTGGAGACCTTTTTTTTAATCTACCTCAGTCATTTCTTCCCTTTTCCTTCAATGTTACCCTCCAAAAATTATGTTAGGTGTGCATATATATATATATATATATATGTTGTATGTATATACCTATTTGCTACCTCTGTACTGTGAGAAGACCTAGAAGCAGTTACACCCTAGTAGCAACTGAGCACATCTTGCACCTACATTTGGTTTCTATCTCCAAAAAAGAAATATAGACTCCTTAGGAAAATTAGTAATTCCAGGCTTGGGGCAGAAAAAGTACCAAATGAGCCTGGAACATCTCATTATGCTAGAAATTCACAAACTCAAAGAATTATGGAGACTTGTCAAGAGGACACAAAAGGCACCTTGAAAGGGCTACCAATGGCTAATCTGAGACATTTGAGTTTAGGGTAAGCAATGATAATAACAGATTATAACCCAGTAAATAAAATAAGAATCTATATGTCCAAGCGTCTAGGAAAAATTTCCTATTTTTCCTTACTCTTACAATGAATATTTTGAAACCAGATTTGTGAGGTTTTCCCCACATTAATAAATTCTCTGACAGCAGCTGAGTGTTCTAAAATTCAATTCAATTTCGACCCTAGTCAGAGTTAGTACAGACCCCACAGGTTAATGGCTCATTTCCACAAGACTGACCCCCTACTTCAGATGCCAGTTGCAGGTAGTAGATCTGAGGTTGCTCACAACCTCTGTCAAACTTTGTTGCAAATTGCAGGTTCCTATGACCCCCTCCTCAGGTTCAATGATTTACTACAGTGACTCACAGAATCCAGAAAAACTGTTTACTTATTATTGTCAACTTATTACAAGGACTATTTTAAAGGATGCAAAGAACAGACATGAAGAGAAACATAGGTCTGAAGTGGTCTCAAGAGCAGGAAATTCTGTCCTTGTGGAGTTGTGGTGTAGCACCATCCCAGGATGTGGGTGTTTTCACCAATCTTGAAGCTTTTCAAACTCTGTACTTTGGGGATTTTTATGGAGATCTTATTACATAGTCATGATTGATCATTAACTCAGTGTTCATCCTTTTTCCTCTTCTTGAATAGAGGGTGGGCTAAAAATTCCAAGCTTCTAATCATGCCTTGGTCTTTCTGGTGATCAGCCCCCATGCTAAAACTATTCAGGTGCCCACCAAGAGCCTCATTAGAACAAAAGACACTTCTTTTTTTTCTTTCTTTTTTAAATATATTTTATTGATTATGCTATTACAGTTGTCCCATTTTCCCCTCTTCACTCCCCTCCACCCCGTACACCCTCTCCCACCCATATCCCCCCCTTTAGTCATGTTCATGTGTCATACTTATAAGTTCTTTAGCTTCTACATTTCCCATACTATTCTTACCCTCCCCCTATCTATTTTAAACCTACAATCTATGCTACTTATTCTCTGTACCTTTTCCCCCTCTCCCCCTCCCACTCCCCTGTTGCTAACCTTCCATGTGATCTCCACTTCTGTGGTTCTGTTCCTGTTCTAGTTGTTTGCTTAGTTTCTTTTGGTTTTGCTTTAGGTGTGGTTGTTAATAATTGTGAGTTTGCTGTCCTTTTACTATACATGTTTTTTCTTTATCTTCTTTTCTTAGATAAGTCCCTTTAACATTTCCTAAAATAAGGGCTTGGTGATGATGAACGCCTTTAACTTGACCTTATCTGAGAAGCACTTTATTTGCCCTTCCATTCTCAATGAAAGCTTTTCTGGATAGAGTAATCTGGGATATAGGTCCTTGTCTTTCATGACTTGGAATCCTTCTTTTCAGCCCCTTCTTGCCTGTAAGGTCTCTTTTGAGAAATCAGCTGACAGTCTGATGGGAACTCCTTTGTAGGTTACTGTCCCCTTATCTCTTGCTGCTTCTAGGATTCTCTCCTTCATTTTTACCTTGGCTAATGTAATTATGATGTGCCTTGGTGTGTTTCTTCTTGGGTCCAACTTCTTTGGGGCTCTCTGAGCTTCCTGGATTTCCTGGAAGTCTATTTCCTTTGCCAGAATGGGGAAGCTCTCCTTTATTATTTGTTCAAATACGTGTTCAATCTATTGCTCTTCCTCTTCCCCTTCTGGTACCCCTATAATTCGGATGTTGGAATGTTTAAAGATGTCCTGGAGGTTTCTAAGCTTCTCCTCATTTTTTTGAATTCTTATTCCTTCATTCTTTCCTGTTTAGTTGTTTTTTTTTTATTTCTTCCTTCTGGTCCACTCTATTGTTTTGAGTCCCAGTTTCCTTCCCATCACTATTGGTTCTCTGTGCATCTTCCTTCATCTCTTATGGTAACCTGCATTTTTTTCATCTAATTTGCTCCCAAAATCAACCAATTCTGTGAGCTTCCTGATCACCAGTGTTTTGAACTGTGCATCTGATAGATTGGCTATCTCTTGGTCGCTCAAAAGGATGAGTCCTGGGGCCAAAAGACACTTCTATCACCCAGAAAATTTCAGCAGATTTAGAAGCTGTGTCAGAAGCCAGCCTAATATTTCTCCCCAAATATTAGGGGAGAGAAAGAGACTTCTGGTGCTCTTATCATTTAGGAAATTACAAGGGTTTTAGGAACTCTATGCCAGGAACCAGAGGCAAAGATATATATATATATTATTTCACACCATGGTAATATAATATAGAAATAAACACAGGAGAAGAGAAGGCTCTTCTTTACAATAAAAAGGTTACAAGTAAAATTTTAATGAATGACAAAAATAAAAAACCACCACTTAGCATCATCATGATGGTAAATGAGTTAGGCAAGAATCATCAATGGACTACCATAACCAATCAGGGATTTCCCATCCCAGCTGAACACAGAAGCACACCCCATCTTGCTCCATACATAAACAAAGTAGCATGTGTGAACTATTATTGTTTAAAAAATAGCATCCAGGATTAATTGCTCTTTCTAGCTTTGTGCAAGTGCCTGTGATAACATAATTATCACTCTCTTGGACTTTCAAGAATCTTTCTTACTGAAGCCCCTCAGTGGCTAGTCAAGAGTTTGGCATCCCAATGACCTGGGACATAGGAGGTGCTCAGGGAATTTGTGTTATTGTACATGTCAGTGGTGTCAGAATATGTCTATTCTCATTTGTATTTCAAAGGAAATATCATTTCTCAAATTTTCTCTTTGTTTTCCAAATCAATATTTTATCTTTGTATTCCAAATGGAAGCATGAATTCAGACTCACTCACCTGCCTTTGTTATATTTCTTCTTATAATGTCATTGTTAGCCCTCAATCATCCTTGGTGTAAAATCCATGACCAAGAGAGGCCAGAAACTTAAAAGCATAATTTTGTAAAAGAATTTATATAAAGTAATCCAATAAAATATTTCTAGCACTTGAAAACAATTCCTTTCAAAAGGGCAATCATTTCTTGAATCAGCAAATATTGTACTATTTACAATGCTCCCTCTTTCATAATTTTGGACATTTGAAAAGAATGTGCAAAACTTACTGGAAAGAACATTCTAATTGTGATTGTGCTAATGTTGCAATTGTGACCCTTAATAAACAACACCTTCCTGTTTTCTTGCCCTGTATAGTTCCTTTCACATTGATGCTGGTTTGCTTTGGCCAGTGGGTCATTGCCAAGCTCTACACAGATGGAGGCTTAATAAACCTTTGCATTTTGAGGCTTTTCTGCTTAGAAAGCTTACTCTAAGAGCCAAATGACCACCTTGTAGGAAGTCTGACTATCGTGAGATCACTATATTGTCAGGAAGTTGAAGTTAGTCATGAGAGGCAGCCAAAGTACTCAGGTTGTGCTAAACATTATAATGGCCCCCTTAAGATGTCCATGTCCTAATCCTTGGAATCTAGGAATTTGATGTTACATGTAATGTTATGTGTATGTATGTTACATATTAATTCTATGCAGCATTTCTGCTGTTCTGGTAAGAATAAAATATATATATCAAAGTAACAAGGTGCAAAATATGAATAGGATAAATTGGTGATTTGGTGATTTCACATATGAGTGAAATATTTATATGTATATTAAAACTGTTATTGCACAATATAAAGATAAATGGTAAAACTCATTTTTATAATTTAAAATCTTAATATTAAAAATGTTAATTATTCAAGTATAATTGACCCCATTTTTCCCCTATTATTCTTCTCTGCCTTGCCCACCCCTGCTCTCCCACATGCAATCTTTCCCTTCTGTTGTCTTTGTCCATGGGTCCTTTATACATGTTCCTTGACTAGACCCTTCTCCTTCTTTCCCCCATTATCTCCCTCCTTCCTCTCCTTTGGTCACTGTCAGTTTGTTCTTTATTTCTATGTCTCTGGTTGTATTTTGCTCCCTTGCTCATTCTGTTGATTAAGTTTCACTTATAGGTGAGATCATATGATATTTGCCTTTCACCTCCTTGCTTATTTCACTTAGCATAATACTCTCTAGTTCCATCCATGCTGTCATGAAGGGCAGGAGTTCCCTCATTCTTTCTGCTGTGTAGTATTCCGCTGTGTAAATGTACCACAGTTTTTTGATCCACTCATTTATGGGTGGGCATTTAAGCTGTTTCCAGCACTTGGCTATTGTAAATAATGCTGCTATGAACATTGGGGTGCATAGGTACTTTTCAGTTGGTGTTTCAGGATTCTTAGGGTATAATCCCAGCAGTGGGATTGCTGGGTCAAAAGGCAGTTCAAGTTTTAATTTTTTGAGGAAATTCCATACTGTTTTCCATAGAGGCTGCACCACTGCATTTCCACCAACAGTGTACTACAATTCCCTTTTCTCTATATCCTCACCAGCACTTGTTCTTTGTTGATCTGATTATGATGGCCATTCTGACTGGTGTGAAGTGGTATCTCATTGTGGTTTTAATTTGAGTCTCTCTGATGGCTGGTATTGTTGAGCATCATTTCATATGTCTCTGAGCCCTCTGTATGTCCTCCTTGGAGAAGCATCTGTTCAGACCCTTTGCCCATTTTTTAATTGGATTGTTTGTTTTCCTAAATATTAATTTTTTCAGATGCTTTTTTAAAAGATTTTATTTATTTACTTTTAGAGAGGGGGGAGAGACAGAGAGAGAGAGAGAGAGAGAGAGAGAGAGGCATCAATGTGCGGTTGCTGGGGGCCGTGGCCTGCAACCCAGGCATGTGCCCTGACTGGGAATTGAACCTGCAATGGCTGGTTCGCAGCCCGCACTCAATCCACTGAGCTATGCCAGCCAGGGCTGTTTTCCTAAATATTAATTTTTAATGACAGGTCTTTTTTTAATTTTGAGTCATACACAATTACATGACCTATCTTCAGTTAAAAACAAAAACGTTTGGGAAGGATTTATTATACAAATACAGAGGAGTCTCAGAAACCAGGGAATGAAGGCAGCATACTGGAAGGCCATAAAATAGGACCTGAAAAGCCATCAGAAGCACAGCAAGCTTTCTCTGTTCCTCCAGGGCCACATGCCCTCTTAAACCTGCTTTATTCTATTTATCTGCTTCTCTCTCTCATGGCTTTCTCTGCTTCTCTAGGTATTCATGGTCATACAGGATATTCCTAGCCCAACCTTTCCTTTGTTTGCAATCTTAGCTCCCAGTACACTGATCAGTACCTCTGAGGCTCAATTCTAAATTCCTTCAAGAGAGAAAGTGGTCCAGGTGGGTCAGTTATGCAGCTCTTGATTCAATCAGCACTGGCCAGGAAGGCAGGGTTAGCTAATTTAAACATGGAAAAAAGGGGCCTCTGTATGTGTGTGTGCACACATGAGCATGATGGCATTTTGAGGCAGGGAGACACACTAGATATATTCCTATAACTTCGCTCATCTAGGCAATAGTAATCTATTTGTTCCTAGTGCTGTGACTTTTGAGAAGTCAGAAGAGGAGAGGTGGTCCCAGATTCCAAAGCCAGGAATTCTGGGAGTACAGAGTGTAATGCTACTGCAGGGAAAGCCTGAGTCAGAGCATGAGCTGCTGGGATGCTGCTGCCTGGAACTCTCACACTCCACCCACTCACTGGGATCAGGGAAGTTCCAACCAGTGAGACATTTGGGGCACTGGCATTCGAGAAGCTGAATATGTGTTGTGAGTGGTAAAGAAATAGACAGCCTGTTTGTATTTAGTCTGTCTCTACACAACCTGCTTCTTTGTTTTTCTTCATCTTTCCTAACATATCTCCATTTGAGGAATTGAAATTCCCACACCTCTTAATTGTGCTTACATCTTCAAAATGGACTAATTATTATTAATAAAATCAAATCTGTCATTATAATGTTAATAATTCATTTTCAAATAAATATCCTTCTAGGAGATGTCAATACATCTTTCTGTGAGAAGGGAATGTTTCTACCCCTGCCCCACAGCAATTGTACTCCACCTGTGATTGAGAATAACTAATTTCAGCCATAAAACTATCAATTCAATTATACAGCTATTTCTATTAGTAGTAATTATTATTAATTCAACACTTTTAGAATCTAAGAAATGACATTAGAGTGAAGATTCATGAGGATTAATTTACTTGCAATGAAGAAATAGCCTCAGGTCACTTCATTTTATGAAATTGCCATTGTATTTGGACATTTTTATATCTGCCATTAAAAAGTCAGCTATTTTAGATGTGCCCACATACTGTGTCATAGTTTCTGAGGAATATATTTCAATATAAAATACAATTTGGGCAAATGAATAAAATCTCAGACTCTATGGTATACATGATCAGGATAATGTTTTCTTAGTGTGGTACTCCTGTTTACAAACCAAGTGGTAGTCAACAGTAGATAATTTTATGTCTTTGTTACTCTAACATCATATTCATCTAGAAGTGGGTTTATTAAGGCCACCTATTATTGCACCAAGCATTGTCAAAAAACCTCACTAGAAATGATGCTATTTTTGCTTGAAGGATAACTTGTTATCAAAAAATATCAAGAAAAGATCATTGTATGAAAACATTTGAAAGCCCTGGCTGGCGTAGCTCAGTGGATTGAGCGCAGGCTGGGAACCAAAGTGTCCCAGGTTTGATTCCCAGCCAGGATACATTCCTGGGTTGCAGGCCATAACCCCCAGCAACCGCACATTGATGTTTCTCCCTCTCTCTCTCTCTCTCTCTCTCTCTCTCTCTCTCTCTCTCTCTCTCTCTCCCCCCCCCTCCCTTCCCTCTCTAAAAATAAATAAATAAAATCTTTAAAAAAAAAAAAGAAAACATTTGAGTGTTCTTTTCTTGCAAAGGTCTAGATTAGTATTTCCCAAAATGTGCTCTGTGTTATGCTATCATATGATGTGGAGAGCAGGGGATAAGTGTCTTTGTGCAAACAGATGTCCAGAGCTTTACCACTCAAAGCCTTTAAAACACTAAGAGAGAGTAGGTATATCTAACAAGAGGATGTGCGCACTGCTTCAAAACAAATTGAGTCACAGAAATCCTTTTTTGAGGACCATGCTGGGAGACTATAATTCTATGCAGTGTATTTTTGAAACAGCTCATCTATTGTATTGTGGAATTTTTAAAAACTGAGGTGAAATTTACATAACATGAAATAAACCTTTCAAACTGAACAATTCAATGGCACTTAGTACATTCACATTGATCTTACCACTTCTCTCCAGTTCCAGAATATTTCACCACCCCAGAAGAAAACCCCATACCCATTAAGTTCCTTTTCCCCATTCCTGCCTCTCCTAAGCCTCTAGCAACCACCAGTCTTCTGTCTCCATGTATTTAGTATGTGGGTTTTTTTATAAACTAGACTTTATTCTTTAGAGCAGTTTTAGCAAAACTGAGCAGAAAGTACAGGGAGTTCTCATATACCTGTGCCCCTACACATGTAGTCTCCCCCACTATCAACATCCTGCACCAAAGTGGTACATTTCTTACAAACATTTGTTGTTATTTATTTATTTATTTATTTTTAGAGGGAGAGGAAGAGAGAGAGAAAGACACAGAGAGAAACATCAACTCACAAGCCCCCCACTGGAAACCCAGCCCGCAACCCAGGCATGTGCCCTGACTGGGAATCGAACCGGCAACCCTTTAGTTCACAGGTCGGCACCCAATCCACTGAGCCACACCAGCTAAGGCATATGTTATCTTTTTAATGGGGCATTTTAATGGTTTTTAAAGCTTTGTTTTCAGAACTCAGATAGATGTTCTATAATAACACTTTTAACAATGTTGTCCTCTGCTCCCAAAATGAGGTCCATATGAGCTTTTTCCCCTATTCATCCACATCAAAACATTCTACTTTGTGACTATGATGATTAACTGAAAAAGTACTTCTTTACAGGTGCTCAGATAACTATTTGAACTTGGGACTCCTCATCTCTCCAAGGTTGATATTATGGCTTCCATAATAGAAGACATTGCTAAGCATACATTGTATCTCCTCACCTTCTTGTAACAAGAAGTCTGTTTTTTGAGCACAGTAATGAAGAGAGAGCATCTAGTTTTTAAATGTAGTCCTCTTAATCTTTCTGTGAAGTGCAAAACTTTAGGCCATTGTTATATTAATCTTAAAATAGTCACTAATTTCAAAATAATTAATTGATCATTTGGTCACTCAACAATTATTTATCAGTAATCTCTAGGTCTTCCAGCTGCTTTGGAGGAAAACCAAAAATGTAAAACAAACAAACAAACAAACAAACAAAAAACCTGTCTTAGTTTGGGAGATAATGCATAATGTGGGTAAAGTTCCATAGGCTTAAATTAAGCCCAAGTGTTTAAAACATGTAACCTGTATTGATTTTCTATAGTTTTCCAAACTTCTTTTCTATAACTGGTTATCTAGCTTCTATCATGCTTGGTAAATGAAACTTAATTGTAGTTAATTTTACATAAATTT
This sequence comes from Phyllostomus discolor, assembly GCF_004126475.2. Classification (NCBI taxonomy): domain Eukaryota; kingdom Metazoa; phylum Chordata; class Mammalia; order Chiroptera; family Phyllostomidae; genus Phyllostomus; species Phyllostomus discolor. Next base: position 28,054,343 of record NC_050198.1, on the reverse strand, counting down.
AGTCAATCCAGGGTTTTCTTGGTCTTTTCAATTTTTTTCTTCCACCCATGTTTCTATGGTGGTTGCCAAGTTCCAGTGTGTTCAGTATGAAGTAACTTTTGGGGGAAAAGTTTCAGCAGAGAAGCCAGTGTGTACCTGCTTCCACATGTCCCTAGACATCACTGGCATTTGTGCCCACTGGCACTTACCCAGATATTTTCTTCTGGCCTCTGGTGAAATTTTCTACAGATCACTTGTATCATACTTATCTGAACTTGGAATAGTTCAAATCCAGCTACTGTTCTCTCAGCTACCCCTATGCTTGGGATGACCTGGGGCAGCTCCTTGTGCCCTGTTGGACTGCATGGGGGCTTCCCACATCTTTCATAGGTCCTGTTGTCTGGAAATTCCCAACTCTCAAGAGCCATTGTCACTCATCTGCCCTTACTCCACAGAGGAGGGCATGGGAAGTCTGCTTACAGTAGTTTCCTACAACTGGAAAAGTAGCACAGGTTCCCATACTCATCTCCCACTCCTTGCAAAAGCCCCTCCACTGCTCTGACTCTCTTTGCTTTTGTCATTTGAAAATGATTCAGGTCATTGTGACATTTTCTCTACACCTTTTGTTTAGCACAGACTTTGTGCCCTGAATCTCCTTTTTAAAACTGAAATCCACATCCTTTGTTCTCAAACTATTGTCTCTGCCACAAGTTTTAAAAGCTTATTTTTAAAAAGCAAAAGCAAAACTGAGCACATTTTCCCCCTTTACTCCGCTCTTACAGTTCTTACTTCCCTGAGTTGATGATGCCTATAACTGGAAGTAGGAGATAGGCAATGTACACAATGAAGAGCACGGAGAACCCTCAGATCCTAACTCAAATTGTTAACTTCACTCTCTCCCTTTCTCAGAAGAAAATTGTTTCTCTCTCTCTAAGAGTGTAAGAGTTAACTAAAATATAGGGCTACATTACAAGAGATGTCAAGGAGCTGTATTTGGTTATTGACCAAAATAGTGTAAATACTGTGCAGTAAGTGGCAGGTCAAATCAGTATGGGATGATCTCAGGAGTTTTCAAAAAAGAGAAGCATTGATTGATTAGTAATATGTAAATTAGTGGAAATAAACATCTAATGAATTCCATGTTTAGCCACAGAGATAGGAATACACAAGGTGAGATCATGAAAAAGATGTTTGTAGTTGTAAAATGATTGGTGCCATAATGTGGTGTTACAGAAGCTGAGGGAGGAGATGATTTCAAGGAGGCACTTGAAAGCCATATTAAAAGCTAAAAGGAAGTAAAATCAAATACCCATTGAGAAAAAGCTATACGTTGTTCTCATGTGTTGGTGTTGGGAGTGCATCAATTAACATTCCCTAATATTTCACAGTTATTGACTCTTCAATACAACTTGACATACAATGGAGAATTGTAGTAATGGACAAAGAAAGAGCAAATATTGGAAAATGATCACTGACCCAGAACCACCAGGGAACACTTCTACCTCCTGTGGATACTCGTCCTAGGGGCTCTGCACTCATAACCACATACCTGGGGGTGGGGGTTATTTGATCTTAATAAGCATGCAAACAAAAAGAAAGGAGTAATACTATTAGTATCCTATTTCAAACTTGCAGGATAGTACAATATATTCGAAACCAGACTAACTTTAATCTGTGTTTATAACTGGGAGTTCTATCGGCTCTGCTCAACCATTATTTATTAGTATTTTAGATGGGCTTTCAAAGCTGTATGGCTACAGTAGAAATGCACAAAAGGATTAGCAGAGAATCAAGCTGTAGTATTACATTTTAAATGCCATAGCATATTCATAACATTGTTGCATCTTTTTTAAAGAATTCCTTTCTTTTCAACCTCTTTTAAAAGAAAAATGACTTTCACTATATTATAAAAATGAGCTTTGGTTTAACTTTAAGGAATGTCTTGAAGCCATTTTAATCTTATTTTTGTACTGTGAATACAGAAATTTGCTAAAAAAATCTATAGCTTTAAAGAGCCTATGTATTTTAATTTACTTAATGAATAATCAGTTTGTTATATGATGGAACCTTCAATAACATCAATATTGAAGTAACCACAAAGTGGACATTGGCTACAAATCAAGTAAACATTTTTGGAACTTGGTAGTAAAAATAAAATCTTACTCTGAGTCAGAGGGCACTAGTAGAGTTTAATTAAGTGTCTGTCTGCCCCACAGCTGGATAGCAGTTTCATGGGTTTACTGGGAGTTAGACTTCATAGCAAAACAAGGTGTTAAGTCCTCAGCAACAGAAAGAGGGAGAGTATGTAATTGAATGAGTGAGCGTGTATGATTAATGGATGACTTTGGGAGCATGAAGAGAATGAAATGTATTTAGAGAAGTTCCCACGTGCAAACCGCCATCCATACATGACAGTAGGAGCACAGTCTTTCTATTTACTTTCCTTATGCCAAGGGCTTACTTGATGGCCATTCTCCTTCATGCATTTCACCAGGATCAAGCAGTGACCTAGAAATTTGGGAGGGACCAGAAAGTTTTAGGAAGGAGAACAGAGTTTGAAAAGTGGAGAATGAATATCATGAAGCACACCCTTACCAAAATTAGGAATGAATTCTGAAAAGAGGTTTCTCTATTCTTATCACTAGACTTTGAGGATTCATGTATCTGTGGTTGAAGAGACATTTTGTAAGGAGGGGACTTGATCAAGAAATTAAGTCAATAATGAATGACAGAGCCCATCCACATCAGAAATGAAGGACTCAATACACTCCAGTACACTTGCTGAAACACAAGTGACAGAAGCTCAGTTTTTCTCTGTTCTGGACCTGCATACAATGAGTCCTTGTGCCACCTGTGCTGCCCTTCTTCTTGGGATGTTTTTCCCTCTTTGCAGATCACTTCCTTCTGAACCTTCAGGTTACAGCTTAAACTGTGTTTATCCACAGTTTCTGTGCTTCTCAGTCTTTCCTGAGTACTTGATCTGAACAGTCCATAATTTGTAATTATTTTTTGTTTGTTTGTTTGCTTGTTTATTTGTTCCTTATTCCCTTGATGGAGGATATATTTATTTCCTAGGGATGTTATAACAAAGTACCACAGACTCTCTTACTTAAGCAAAGAAAATTTATTGTCTCACAGTTCTGGCAGCTACAAGTCCCAGATCAAGGTGTTGTCAGGTTAGTTTCTTCTGTGGGCTATAAGGGGAGTATCTGTTCTAGGCCAATATTCTTGGCTTATAAATAGCCTTTCTCTGTGTCCTCATGGTATCTTCTCTCTATGGGTATCTGTAGAAAAATTTCACCTTTTTCATGAGGAAACCAGTCACGTTGGCTTAGGACCACACCAATGACCTCATTTTAACTTGAATATCTCTGTAAAGACCTTATCTCCAAATACAGTCACCTTGAGAAGTACTGAGGGTTAGGATTTCAACATGATTTTTGGGGGGTCAGGGACATAATTCAGTCCATAACAGCAGGGATTGTACAATTTTCTCAAAATCCATTGTATAGCTCTTCAGCACTTAGAAAGTATCTGGCACATAATAGACCTTCAACTAATAGCTGAGTATATGAATGACCTACACACATCCCAGATATTTAAGGGATGAGTTCTTTTGCAGTTCTAGCACTGACTCTTCTTTGCAAGGTTCTGTGGTTCTTGCACTCTGCGAATCCTCTTACTGCTTCAGGACCCTTTGAAAGTACTTGTTACTTCACACAGATCCCATGTCTTTCCTGGAAAGACTTAAGCTGACTTACCAGAATACACAAAATAAAAGATGACAAGGTTCTAAAGTGGAACAATTGCATGTCACATAGATTCATACCCTGTTTACAGAGGAAAACATAAGCTGTCTCCAAGCTTTCTAGTTTATGTGGTTTATAGGGTCTATCACATGAAAAAACAGATCAATTTCTCACCACAAGAACAACTGTCATTGATTTTGGTGTCAAGAATGAACAAAAATTTCTCTTGGGTGATACCCTGAAGGAGACACTGTGTATCATGATAAACACGTGCTGATAATATATTTTCCATAAGACACATAAAGAGATTCACAAGAATTCTTGTTTCTTTTTTCAATTTTTAAAAATGTTAATTTTAATGTATTTATAATTTCTGATTACAAAAGAGCACATATTTATTGAAGAAAATATATAATTTGTATGCAAATAGAAAAGAGATGTTATAAATAATCTAAAAGCACAACATCTAGGAAAATACTGTTGTTAATATTTTGGTGTCATGGATATAACTTTTAATGAAAGATTCAAAATGCACATTACTTTTAATTCTATTTTTAATTAAACTATATATCATTTATATTTTTCCAAGCCATTAAATATTCTTTAAAAATATTTTAATAGCTCCTATGTATTTCATTAGATAAAGGCACTTATTTATTAAGCCAATTCTTTTACAGTTGGATAGTTAATTGGTTTCCAAAATTGGCCACTATAAGAAGTGATGTTTGGAACATACTTATAGATAAGACATTGCAAAAATTATTTTTTTCTTAGGACAAACTCACAGAAAACCAATGGCCAAAGTCTGAAAGTTCTTAAAAATATAGATGACCACTTTTCTGTATAGAATGTTATAAAATTTATACTCTGGCCAACTGTGTTCAAGAGTACCAATTTCTTGCACACTTACCAGAAATTTGTGTGTTGTAATTTTATTTAATTCTAGTCATTTTGACACACAAAAGAAATGTGTAACTCTTTTATGTATAGGAGTGTTAACATTTTTATATCATCAAATAAACCAAACTTTTTTATGATGTTGCTTTCAGTGTCATTTGAAAGCTTACTGCCACCCAAGATTATATCAATGTGTATATATATATATTCTCTTTTGGAATGTTCATGTTTTTTTATTTTTTTTAAATTTTATTTTAATCATTGTTCAAGTACAGTTTTCTCATGTTTTTTTTCTTAAAAAAATTACTTTTTTAGCCTAGCTGAAGTCTATCTTGGACTATAGTGAAGTTAACTTAAATTTTCTACAAATATTTAGTCAAATTATATAATAAATATGATTTTATATGACACAGCTATCATAAGTTAAAATTTTAAACACCTCTGCATCTGTCCTGGACTTTCTATTTCTGTTACCTTGGATTGTTTGTCTAATACTGCACCTACACCACATTGTTGAAATTACCGTGGCTTTATAATATATTTCAACATTTGGTTTCACATCCCCTCATTTTTAAAAAATTTTCCTTGTAGGGTGAACTTCTATAGTAGGAATTATTCTTGTATGTTTATTCTTATGGATGAACTTTAAAAACATTTTGTCAGTCTATGGCCATACCATCCTGAACATGCCTAATCTCATCTAAAAATGTTTTGTCAAGTTGCAAGAATGTTCCATTGATATTGGATTGGATTAGAAACTTATCACATTTATAAAGCAAACTGGGAAGAATTAACACTTTAATAATAATTGGATTTTCCTACCTAGAAATATATCTTTTTCCTTATTAAGCTCTCTTTTTAAAAGTACATTTTGTTTTCTTTATACAGGATCGCACATTTCTTATTAAAATCATTTGTAAATATGTTATATTTTTGTTCATTTTATGAATGAAATAATAATTATTTTAATATAGCTATTAATACTTCTATATGTTGTTGTTACCCATCACCTCCTAGTAGTTATAATATTTTTGTGGATAACTTTTGAGGTTACAAGATAGGTAAAAAAATGAAAATAGCATTAGTTTTGCTCCCTTTTCAATATTTGTACCTTGTTTCTTTTCTTGTTTTATTATATTGTTTGAAAATTATAAGAAATAAGAAAGGCCCTGGCTGGCGTAGCTCAGTGGATTGAGCGCGGGCTGCGAACCAAAGTGTCGCAGGTTCGATTTCCAGTCAGGGTACATGCCTGGGTTGCAGGCCATGACCCCCAGCAATGGCACATTGATGTTTCTCTCTATCTCCCTCCCTTCCCTCTCTAAAAATAAATAAAAAAAAACAAAATAAAGAAATAAGAAAGAATCATGATGATTTTAAGCATCCTTATCTTATTTTTGATTTCAGTTGAAAAACCTGTCAGATGATGTAAATTGTTGGTTTGTAAAATATGACATGTATCATGTTAAGAAAGTTTTCTTCCTATCCCAGTTTACTACATATATTTATAATTAATGAATATTTAATTTTATCTATTAAAATTCAGACTTTTTTCCCTTGATGTGATAAATTATGTTATTTGATTCTTAAATATTAAATAATCCATGTATTCCTGTCTTAAACTATTTTTCATTGTGGTGTATTATTGATTTATTTTCATATTGGATTCAGTTTGTCAATGCTATGTTGAGGATTTTAGCTTGTATATATTCACTAGACTATTTAATAAGTTTTCTCTCTTAACTTGTTATTGGGTTTTTGTAGCTTCATAAAATAAATTGGAAGCTTTTCATCACTTACACTACTTTGGAATTATTTAAATAACATTGGAATATTACAAAAATTAAAATAACTCAATATTTCATTTTTTGACAAAATCTGTGATTTCTTCTATGGTTTCTGGTCTATTTTAATGTCTTATCTCTTCTTGACCCATTGCATAGGACTCTTCCTCAGAGAAGTCCTTCTGGAAGGTTCATGTATACACAGATCTTCTAGGGAATCTCACTGGCACATAGATTCTGATGTGTTAGAACTACAGCATATAGTCCAAATATTCCACTCCCTAGAGCACAGGTGGCAAAAACAAGGCCTTCAGGCCAAATCTGGCCCTCCACCTTGTTTTATCTAGCCTGGCACCTTGTTTCTACTGGGCAGCAGTGCCGAGATCCTTGCCCCTAGTTAAGGAGTAGTTACATTAAACAGTCCTAAAATTACATTCTGCCCTTTGAAGGCAATCTCAAGGCTGATATGACACCCCATGAAAATGAATTTGACACCCCTGCTCTAGAGGGTCACCTAAATTCTCCCTCTCTCTCTCTCTCTCTCTCTCTCTCTCTCTCTCTCTCACACACACACACACACACACACACAATACTAGAATACCTAAGGAAATAGATTATCTGTTAAGTTTTTTGCTTCAGAAGAAGACCCTAATTTGATGACTCATGTACATGTGATTTATTTAAAAAGTGTTTCCAGGAGAAAACTGGCAGAGGAGTTAGGGGAGCAGGATAGAGGAGGGGAAGAAATAGAGCAAGGGTGTGATGTGAGTTCAGCTGATGTCCCAGCCTCAAACTGATACTGCTGGGAGCTCTAGAGGAGAACTTACAACTCAGAGTTTGTCTTGACTTGGGGTAAAGGAAATGGGCTTTTTTCTCCCACACTCATCAACCATTGGCTAAGGGATATGGAGTCCAGGGGTTAGGTAGGGGTGATGTAATCTCCAGGTAATTCTTGCTGTAATGTCTGTGGACAATGTAGCTCATCAGTGGACTGAGATCAGCCCACACAAAGAGTTGCAGAAGTTGGAGTGGGGGATGAGGTGGGTTACATAGTGATAAAAGTGACCCAGAAAGATCTAGGCAGAGCAATGATAGTGCTCGGTAAAGGGTGAATTCTGTGTCCCTCAACTAATCTTTCCTAGACATTGTTTGTTTCAGAGAGATATGAAGTTAAAAATAGGGCAACAGAGAGTTCAAGACTGCACTCTCTGATAAGTTTTCTGATAAGTTTTGACAGTAAGCCCTTCTATGTTGGGATACTTTTGTAGACATTGATCACCTGGGAGTAGGGTTGACATCCTTTTGTGAAAAGCCAGGAACCATCTAACAATGGTGTGTACCTAAGTGGAGAACTATATTACCTTTGCTTTAAGATGAGAATGAAAAAACTATAGGCAATGCCAAGGTTCCCCTAGAAAATGTTTTTCATTTTCTGCAGTGCATAGACACAAGGCAAATAAAAGGCTGAAGCTCTGCTTCATATAATATTATAAACATATCCTTAGGCTGGAATTTTTCAAGGCTTTGAACATTTAAAGTAAAGAACCCAAACTGTTTCTTCTAACAGTATAAAATACCTAAGTAAAATAATGTATATGGAAATTTTAACTATATACATATTACTTTGTAATTTGAGAAAAGTCTACCAAAAACAATGTCTTTAATTTTAGGAAAGTTTACCTGTTGCATTGCTTCTTCAATACAATTATTAGCTAGTGTATAAGTAATATATTCAAGCCATAATATCTCTATGCAAGAAAATATTTGTTATTTTCCTCTCTATAGTAGGAGGGCTAACATTCAGCTAGTCCCAAAGTGGTATTGGAGCCTTAACAAACAAATTACCCATTTGTACTATGGCAGATTATATTTTTCAAAGATGGCTGCTATATATATGAATATATCTGTATCTTTATATCTCTATATCTCTATCTCTCTCTCTCTGTGTGTATACACATATACACACATACACACTCTGTCAAGAGGTAGCATTTGTGTTTCATCTCCAACATGGTGAACCTTTTATAGTGCCTTGAACCACAAAATATGGAAGAAATGAGGCTGTGTGTCTTCTGAGGCTAGGTCACTCTAGGTAATATAGCTCTTTTTTTTTTTTTGCCACATTCACCTTTAAAATCCAGCCACCATGTTGTGATGTTCAGGCTATGTGGAGAGGTCATATATGAGTATTCCAGGTGACAGTCCAACTAGGACCCAGCCAATGGTTAGTATCAGCCTTACAGACATAAATGAATGAGACTTCAGAGGATTCCAGCCTCCAGTCTTTGAGTTGCTCCAGCTGAGGCCTTTGATATTCTGTGTGGTGCAGAAAAAAGATGTTTCTATGATGCCCTGTCTGAATTCCTGAGCCACAGGATCTATGGGAGATAATAAATGATGTTGCTGTTTTGAAACACTAAGTTTTTGGTTAATTTTTGCACTGAGGCATGCATCAATAAGCTATTTCCCCCACTGATTTAAGACAGCACTGCCATATTCTAAACTTCCAAACAGACATGGTCTATTTATGAACTCTTATATTTCCTTGATCTGTTTAGTAGTATTTATTAAGGAAAGTCTCCTCTTATATCAGTGTATACATAAGTAATGCTATGACAAGAAAGTCCCCAGAGTCTATGTAGCTTAATGCAACAAAGACTTGCATTTGGGGACTATGACAATAAGTCCCCAAATCTCTGTAGCTTAGTGCAACAAAGACTTATTTCACACTCACATGAATATACCGTAGTTCAGGCAACTTGCCAAGTCAGTTGTCTTCCATGTGTAGATTTAATGACATAGACTGTTTCCTTATTGTGATACCACTGTCTTAATATATGGCCTCCAGGTCATTGGAGCATGGGAAGAAAGAACAGAAGAGTTTGTGCACATGGGTCCTAAATGGTTTGACATAGAAGTGACACTTCTGCCCAGTAGCCAGAACTAGTCACAATGTTCAATCAACAACAAGGGGAGTATAAAATGTGGAAACGCACATGGATATTGAGTGAGTAATAGATGTTTTCACCACACCCAACATTGTTCATTGTTTATTATTCCAGATATTTGTTGGCTATTCTCACAGATATATTTTTCCAGGCAAATTTTAGAATTCAATATATTTAATGTTAATTGTTTTTATAAAAAACAAATCTTTTTGTTTTGAGGAGAGGAGATAATCTAAACCAAAGAGGGACCAGAACAGTTCCCTATTTTTTATTGTTGGATATTTTTATCTGTTGCTTCATTCCTACCAACCAAGGTTCTTTGGGTTCCTGATTAAGGATTACTAATCATGATTTAATATCTAGTTCATTTAGCTTAGGGCATAACCAATTCCTGACTGTAAATTCAAAAGTTGAGGAGAAGTCAATGGCATTTTCACATTTCTTTGATGACATTTCTTCAAAGTAAGAAAGAATATGAGTGATCTACAGTGGAACAATCATATCTGAAGCATCATTGTTCTGTAATTGAAATATCAGACTGAGGAGCCTAGACTTGAAACAGAAAATAAGCATGTCACATGAGGAAAATACATAATAATTTATTAGTTTTACAGTTGCTGGGGAGAGCAGATTGAAATAAAGCCCTATCAAAGATAGGATAAAATGCTGTATTCAAAAGAAAAACAAACCTTGCTCAAAGAGCTTTGTAATAATTATATAATTTTTTGAAATATATTTTTATTGAACTTATTAGGGTGACATTGATTAATAAAATTATACAGGTTTCAAGTGTACAATTCTATGATATATCATCTCTATATTGTATTGTGTGTTCACCACCAAAGTCTAATCTCCTTCTATCACCACTTATCCCCACTTTACTCTGTTCTACCTGACCCCACCCCTGTTTCCCTCTGGTAATCACCATACTGTTGTATGTGTCTATGAGGTTTTTCTTTTGCTTAATACCTTCACCTATTTCACCTAGCCCCTCAAAGCCTGAGCACCAAGCCAAAAGACCTGAACAGACACTTCTCCAAAGAGGACATACAGATGGCCAATAGACACATGAAAAGATGCTCCACATCACTAGTAATCAGAGAAATATAAATTAAAGTCACAATGATATATCACCTCACACCTGTCAGAATGGCTATTATCAATAAATCAACAAACAACAAATGTTGGTGAAGATGAGGAGAAAAAGGAGATCTTGTACACTGTTGGTGATAATGCAAATTGGTGCAGCCACTATAGAAAGCAGCATAGCGTTACCTCAAAAAATTAAAAATGGTACTGCTTTATGGCACAGTAATTCCATTTGTGAGAATATATCTGAAGAAGCCCAAAACACAGATTTGAAAGTATATATGCACCCCTATGTTCCTTGAAGTGTTATTTAAAATAGCCAAGATGTAGAAGCAGCCCAGGTGCCCATCAGTATATGAGTAGATAAGACAACTATGGGAAATTTACACAATGGAATAGTACTTGGCCATAAAAAGGAAATCTTTTGCAACAGCATGAATGGACATGGAGAGTATTGTGCTAAGTGAAAGAAGCTTGTCAGAGAAAGACAAATACCATATGATTTCACTTACATGTGGAATCTAATGAACAAAATAAATAAACAAACAAAATAGAAGGAGACTAATAGATACAGAGAATGAAATAATTCTATAATTGTAATTGAATGTGCTAAAAGAGTACATGAAGTATAGAATTTTGACCATTTGCTTTTGAGTTCACAGGTAATTCTCAGCAAAGAGAGGAGAAAGCCGTGCTTTTAATATTTGTATGTTTATCATGTTTTGTATCTGTGTAGAAATATTTACCTATTACCTTGGAACATGACACTTTGTTTATCTCAGGCCTACCTGATGCAGTAAATAACGGCATTATTTTGAGATTACATTATGCTTGAATGTTCCTTTTTTCTTGGTGTAGGCAACCAAGAGTCTTCCTAGAGTAGTGGGCACTAAGCCTGCTTCTGGCTTGTACCTATTGACTTAATTCAGGCATGTTTCAATTTGCAGCCTTTTCCTCTCTTGTATTTATTCTTAAGTTGATCCAGTCCCATGGCTTTAAAAGGCACCTACATGCTAATAACTCCAAAATTATCCACCATCCATATCTTACCCTGAACTCCAGGTGTTGTCTTCCTTTCTGCTTATGTGTCTGTTAGGCATTCCTAAATCTGAATTCTTGACCCTACCTCCTTCCTCCACTACACATCCCTTTAACCTTCCTTCCTTATTTCTGTCAATGACTACATGAATAAATCAGTTTCAGGGCAAAAAGCTATATATGCCTTTTGACTCCTCTTTTCCCTCTTGAATCATATAGTTAATCTATTAACAAGTTATTTAAGAAATTTATGGAGGCATAGGCAAGACACTGTGCTTCCTCACACAACCAAAAGAAATACAACAAATTAAAAAAAAGCAAACAAAAACAAACCCAGAACTGCCAGAAAATCAAACTGCATGGAAGCCAACAACCAAGGAGTTAAAAAAGAAATATTCATCTAGACTGGTAGGAAGGGCAGAGACAGGCAGATGAAGTGGAGAGGACTCACAGCAAGGTGGCAGCTAGCAGAGCAGGCAGTCCCACTTTTGTATGCAGACAGACTGGGAGGAACAACTGGGGAAGAAGGCATACCCACAACCCAGGGTTCCAGGATGTGAAATAAAGCCTCAAAACCTCTGACTGAGAAAACCTGTGGGGGTTGTGGCAGCAGGAGAAACTCCAAGCCTCACAGAAGAATTTGTTGGAGAGACCCACAGGGTCCTAGGACGTACCCAAAACCACCCATTCAGGAATCAGCACCAGAAGGGCCCAGTTTGCTTGTGAGTAGCAGCGGAAGTGACTGAAAGCTGACTGAGAGCCCAGCAAGTGGCATTGTTCCCTCTAAAACTCCTACCCCACATACAGGGCCACAGTGTAGCAACATGGTCTGCCCCACCATGGTGAATACCTAAGGCTCTGCCCCTTACTATGTAACAGGTGCACCAAGACAAAAAATACAGCCCAATTGAAAGAACAGATCAAAGCTCCAGTAAAAATACAACTAAGTGATGAAGAAATAGCCAACCTATCAGATGCACAGTTCAAAACACTGGTAATGAGGATGCTCACAGAAATGGTTGATTATGGTCCCCAAATAAAGGAAAGAGTGAAGGCTATGAAAAGTGAAATAAAGGGAATGTACAGGGAACCAATAGTGATGGGAAGGAAACAGGGACTCAAATCAATGGTTTGGACCACAAGGAAGAAAGAAACATTCAACCAGAAAACAAACAAACAAACAAACAAACAAACAAAAAACCCACGAAGAAACAAGAATTCAAAAAAAATGAGGAGAAGCTTAGGAACCTCCAGGACATCTTTAAATGTTCCAACATCTGAATTATAGGGGTGCCAGAAAGAGAAGAGGAAGAGCAAAAAGTGGAAAAGTTATTTGAACACATAATAAAGGAGAACTTCCCCAAGCTGGTGAAGAAAATAGACTTTCAGGAAGTCCAGGAAGCTCAGAGAGTCCCCAAGAAGTTGGACCCAAGGAAGCACACACCAAGGCAAATCACAATTAAGTTACCCAAGATTAAAGATAAGGAGAGACCCTTAAAAGCAGCAAGAGAAAAGGAGACAGTTACTTACAAAGGAGTTCCTATAAGACTATCAGCTGATTTCTCAAAAGAAACCTTATAGGCAAGAAGGGGCTGGAAAGAAGTATTTGAAATCATGAAAGGCAAGGACCTGCATCCAAGATGACTCTTATCTGGCAAAAAAATATCATTTAGAATGGAAGGGCAGATAAAGTGCTTCCCAGATAAGGTCAAGTTAAAGGAGTTCATCATCACCAAGCCCTTATTATATGAAATATTAAAGGGACTTATGTAAGGAAAAGAAGATCAAAAAGTATGAACAATAAAATGACAACAAACTCACAACTATCAACAACTGAACCTAAAACAAAAACAAAAACAAAGTAAGCAAACAGCTAGAACAGGAACAGAATCACAGAAATGGAGATCACATGGAGGGTTATCAGCGGGGAGGGGGAAGAATGGAGGAAAAGGAACAGGGAATAAGAAGCATAAATGGTAGGTACAAAATAGACAGGAGGAGGTTAAAAACAGTATGGGAAATGGAGAAGCCAAAGAACTTATGTGTGTGACCCATGGACATGAACTAAGAGCGGGGAAATCAGGTGGGAGTGGAGTGGAGGGCAGAGGAGAATAAAGGGGGGGGGAATGGGACAACTGTAAGAGCATAATCAATAAAATATATTGAAAAATAAAAACATAAACAAAAGAAATTTACATTCAGAGTATTTCCTGAATCCAATCACATTTCACCACTCCATTACTACCAACTTAACCCAAATTTTTACTATGTAGTAAGTGTTAATTTGTCCAAGAATTATTACCTATGAAGAAGAAATTGGACTCCTGAGTATCTGCATAGAAACTGGCTAAGGCTAGTAATTAAGACAATTCTGGTCAACCATGAGGCCTGGACCTCAGCCTTCCAAGCATGCCCTGATAAGGGCTGGTACCTCTCCAATCATGAGCATTGATACAATAAACCCTTCTGTTAGCTTTTTTTGTCATACAGCAGCAACAGATTGCTTGAATAGTCCTCTCACTTCCATAACACTAGAAGAGAAACTGGCAGGATGAGACAAGGTTTTATTATATCCAATTATTAGTACATTATGGTCCTTAATCATCCCAGAGCAAGGACTTGCAGGATAAGGATCAAATGTGGTTCTAATGTATCACATTGCTGTTACATCCTGGCTCCTCACTGTATTGGGGAAAGCATGGTTTTTCACTGGTCATTCAGCTTAAAAGCCCCTCATCCAAAAAGTCATGTACCTTTTCCACATCTGACATTTGAGGTGAACCTATCCCAGAGTGTGAGGGGCAAAGGAGAACTCACATATCTTCCCTGATCCTTACTCCACGAATTTCTCCCAATGATTGATATTTATACAGGCCTGGTTTATATGGCAGCAGAACGTTTGTCCTTGTTGAACAATAGGTATTCTATTATGTCCGAATCAGAACTCTTAGTTCTGCCTTCCCCATCCGCTGTACTCATCTTCTAATCTTCCCTACATCAATTAAATAGGAAAACCAACCAATCACCAGTTATTCATACCAAAATCTTAAGTGGCATTGCCAATTCCTCTTCATCCAAACTGTAAATTCAATCCATCAGAAAGTTCCACAAGAGCTCTAGTTTCAAACTATAGTCAGAATTCAACCATGTTTCACTGCATTGGCCTCCTAACCAGACTGCCTATTTCTACAAAAGACCTAAGGCCATCTTTTATAAACATGATTCAGTTCATGTCGCCCTATAGTTTGAAATTCCCCAGTGGCTTCCCCTCACATTTAGAATACACTCTAGATGCCTTATCTGCATTATCATGACTACAAGGCTCTATGTGATTTTGCCCTTGCCTCATTTTTTTTCTATTCTTGCTCATTCACTGCTCCAGCCACAGCTGTGTCCCTTCTTTATTGTGAACACCCTAATTTTGCCCTCATCCCAAGGCTGTTCACTCTATTTTCATTGGTCTTCTCCCAGTACTCGCATAACTCTTTCTTACTTCACCTCTATCTCTGTTCATACACTACTTCATCCTGGGTTCATTTTCCAGTCACTCAATCTAATATAGCATTCTTCTTCACTCTGGATCCCCTTATGGTTTTTGATTTTTGTCATTACACTTACCACCTGAAGTTATATTTTCTATTTATATATGAGATTGTTATCTGTCTTTCTAATGGAATTTCAACTTCATGAGAACTGAGACCTTGTCTGTCTTGTTTGCTACTCTATCTCCAAGGCCAAAAATAGGGCTTAGCACTGCTCAAAATAGTTGTTAAATAAATGAATACAACCTAAAAAACTGAAAATCATTTCTCAGATATCTGGGGAAATCAGAGGATATTTTAGAAATTATAACTATTTGTCAATTTGGTTAGAAAAGGTAGGGTTATCTGAACTCAATAGCTGTTTAATAAATACAGATTGAATAAGCAAATAGATAAAATAGGTAAAGAGATAAAATGAGGATGCTTTTATTTATCACATAGAACAGCTATGGAATTCCTCTAAGCTTAATGTCTTCTCTTGACTAGAACCAGCAAAGAATGTTTTTTAAATTATGCTTTAATTTAAAAAAATCATAAATTTGGGGCACACATCAATATGTGAAAAAACGGGGGGAAATAAAGAACTGTCAAATATGATGAGTGATATCATTTTTTTCTGTATGGGGAAGATCAAGAAAAACAGTCTTTCTTTGAATATTTAGTCAATGACTATTCATCCTTTCAAAAGCATACATAAATTTCAAGCTATCAGTACAAACTCTTACAATAATTCTTTCTGTGTGAAATTGACTTTAAGTAGGATTAAAAATGATGTAACACACATTTGTTGAGCTACTAGTGAATGTAGTTTTTACATGATCACTGAAACATGAAAAGTTATTTAAAAATATATTTTTGAATGAATAGCCCATTTTATACTAAAGGAAGTGAATGTTAATAATATAAAATTTAAGAATTTAAGAAAATGATATTTGACAGTAGAGTTTATTATTTTATAGCAAGAACGTAAGAAATTAAGGTTCAAACAAAACTCAGTCTGTTTCATTCTATGGAGAAAGTGATTAATTCCTTGCCTGT
Source organism: Phyllostomus discolor (assembly GCF_004126475.2). Taxonomy (NCBI): domain Eukaryota; kingdom Metazoa; phylum Chordata; class Mammalia; order Chiroptera; family Phyllostomidae; genus Phyllostomus; species Phyllostomus discolor. The sequence goes on along the minus strand of NC_050198.1, from coordinate 28,038,282 downwards.
CAGTAGCTTTATAAGCATCATAATATGGAAGTCAAAGCCCATCATCCAGTTTATAGTCAAGGCTGAGTTCACCATTTGCTTAGGTGTTCCACAGCAGGGCCTTGTCTAACAACACAGAGCAATAATCTTTGAAATCAAAAGCAACATCAGTTCAGTGTCTCAAATAACCTTCACACTGAGCCTTTGAAATTGCTTTTCTAAACCCATAAACAGATGAAGTAATTGAGGTTGTAAGAAGTTAATAACTTTCCCAAAATTGCAGAGCTAAAGAGATTTTCCAGGCTTGGGCCACTGTAGTGCAATTGAGTTAAGGATGCAAAATATGGAGCAGCATTAGAAGAGAGGATAATCAGTTAAATTTTATACCCCAGTGAGAGGTGCCAATGGGATATTTAAATGTTGACTTCTTGAGAATAAGTAGAAACTCTTCCTTTGAAGTTCAGAAAATATGCTAAGAACAGAAATTGAGGACTTCCAGCCAAGATGGAGGTGTAAGTAGACACACCTCACCTCCTGACACAAACACTGAAAGAATTACAACTATTTCTCAAAACAAATAACAGTCAGAACCATCAGAAAATCAAGCTGTATGGAAGCCTGACAACCAGCAATTTAAAGAAGCCACATTCATCCAGATGTGTAGGAGGTGTGGAGAGGCAGGGAGATACTGTGTGGCATGAAGAGGTGGTGGTGACAGAATGGGCAGTTCCATATTCATGTGTGGTGGATAAAAATTGGGAGGGATACCTTGGGAGTGAGCAATCCCAGCCCCAGGTAAGACTTCACAGCCTAAGGTTCCAGTGCTGGGAAGATAAATCTCCATAACTTTTGTCTGTAAAAACCAGTGGGACATGGGGTGGTAGAAGATACTGACTGATTTTTAGGAGAGTTCATTTAAAGGGCCCACATGGACTTAGAATGTATGTAAACCCACCTGCTCTGGGATTCACCATCAGGGCAACAACTGGAAGGGCACCAGTTGCATACAGGAAGTGGGTGAAGTGACTGGAAATGGGTCAAGTGCTGTGCAAAGCTCCAGAAGCTAGGCAGTGGCATTGCTGCCTCTCTGTGCCCTCCCCCCACATAGAGAGCCACAAAGCAGTGAAGGGGGTTGCCCTTTCCTGACGATTACCTAAGGTTCAACCCCACACAATTTACCGGTGTCTTTTAATGGGAGTCAAAGCAGCTCTACCTGATGCACAGAAACAAAAATGGGGAGGCTGCAGAATTGAGAGGACAAAGAAATACAGCTCAAATGGAAGAATAGAACAAAACCCCAGAGAAATAGTTAGTTGAAACAGAGATAATAAACATCAGATACAGACTTCAAAACACTGGCAATCAGGATGCTCAAAGAAGTCACAGAGTATGGCAAGATCATAACAGAAGAAATGAAGGCTACACTAAATGAAATAAAGAAAAATATATAGGGAACCAACAGTGGAGGGGATGAAGCCAAGAATCAGACTAATTATTTGGAACACAAAGAAGGAAAAAGCATTCAATTAGAATAGCAAGAAGAAAACATAATTGAAAAAAAATGAGGATAGGCTTAGGAACCTCTGGGACAACTTTAAACAAATGTACCAACATATGAATCACAAAGGTGACAGAAGGAGAAGGGGAAGAGCAAGAAATTGAAAACTTACTTGAAAAAATAATGAAAGAAAATTTCTCCAATCTGGTAAAGGAAATAGACATACAAATCCAGTAAGCACAAGGAGTCCCAAACAAGTTGGACTCAAAATGTACCACACCAAGACATATCATAATTAAGCTGCCAAAGGTTGCAGATAAAAAGAGAATCTTAAAAGCAGCAGGAGAAAAGCAGAGAGTTACTTATAAAGGGTTTCCCATAGGACTATCAGCTGATTTCTCAAAAGAAACTTTGTAGGCTAGAAGGGACTGGTAAGAAGTACTCAAAGTGATGAAAAGCAAGGACATACAACCTAGGTTATTCTATCTAGCAAAGCTATCATTTAGAATGGAAGGGCAGATAAAGTGCTTCCCAGACATGGTAAAGCTAAAGGAGGTCTTCATCACCAAGCCATTATTACATGAAATGTTAAAGGGATTTATGTAAGGAAAAGAAGAAGATCAAAACTATGAACATTAAAAGGGCAACAAATCCATAACTATCAATGACTGAATCTATAAAAACAAACTCAGCAAACAACAAGAACAGGAACAGAATCATATATATGGAAATCATTTGGAGGATTATCAACTGGGGAATGAGGGGGGGAATGGGGGAACAGGTGCAGTGTTTAAGAAGCATAATTGGTAAGTACAAAATAGGGGATGTCAAGAATAGTATAGGAAATGGAGAAGCTAAAGAACTTATATGCATGACCCATGGACATTAACTAAGGGGGGGGGATTGCTGGAGCAAAAGAAGATACCAAGTAGAGGGGGGGAAAGGGGAGGAAATTGGGACAATGGTAATTGAAAAATTGAAAAATACATTTTTTTATAAAAGAAATGGTCACATTTCTTGGTCACATGGTCACATTTGAACCATGGACTAGATAAATCACTCAGGCAAGTGTTAGTGGAGAAATCAATTGAGGCCACTAAGGGAAAGAATGCCAGGGTAGGAATGGATTCTCCATGATAAAGACTAAAGGAATAATTTGAAGGAAGTGTTATTCATTTATGTCAGATACTATTGAGATGTCCAATGAGGTGAAGAATAAGACCTTGAAATAAAATGGACATTGGGGTCCTTACCTCCAGCATGGGGCATCCTAGAAGATTGGCAGAATACCAAGTGATGATTTTAAAATCCCTATTTCCCACCTAATTAAGGAAGGGCTACTTTTAGAACCATAATGAGGCAAGATAACACATTTTTTAGAGGATTTGTTTTCTCTTTAAATATAAGTACCTTTCTCAAATGTTCTTCATTAAATCCTTAAATGTTGCTTTAAATCCTTACATTTTTAATTTTGTGTATAAAATAAATTTTCATTATCTTTATGTAATAACACAGACAGAAGAATGTTTTTTTAAATTTTATTTTAAGAAGAATGTATTTTAAAAGGAAAGGGATAGATAAAAATCTTAGTTTTTCTATTACAGTAACAATTTTGTTCTTAAAGTGTTTTTATAAAGTTCAAAAGGTGCTTAAATTTAGAGCTGAGAGTCTTTTTTCTTTCATCATCTTTTTATGAACTAAAGATTGTCCTGATTTATGGATGAGATGAGATGTACAGTGTGTTGTAAGTCAAAGATGTTCTCTCAATGCTTTGAAGATGCTCATAAAATGGTGGAAAACATGCCAAAAATATTTTTCACTAAAATTAGCACATATCTAAATGTTCATTAGCTTGGATTTACATTATGAAATTATTGAGTTGATTGGGTACTTTTATAAGAGCTAAAGATTTATTTTTAACTCTTTAACTATGCTTTAGAATTGCTTAGAGAGGTTTTTTTTGTTTTTGTTTTTTTCCTGAGGCTGCTTCCTGAATCAGATAATATTTGAGGGGTGGGGAGAAGGGAGTGTCCCATGTTGTTGTTTTTAAAAATAGACTTTATTTTTTAGAGTAGTTTTAAGTTCATAGCAAAATTTGGTGGAAAGTACAGTGTTCTTATATTTCCAGTTTCTACACATGCATAGCCTCCCCTAATATGAACATCCTGCACCAAAATGGTACATTCATTACAATTAATGAACCTACATTGACATCAATTGTGCTCAAAGTCCATAGTTCACATTGGGGTTTACTCTTGATGTGGTACATCCTATGTGTTTGGATAAATGTATAATGACATGTATCCATCATTACAGTATTATGCAGAGTGGTTTCACTCTTAAAAACCCTCTGTGCTCTGCCTATTCATCTGTTGTCAACATCTCCAACCCTTGGCAACCACTGATCCTTTTGCTGTGTCCATAGTTTTACCTTTCCAAGAATGTCATATAGGTGTAATCATAAAAATATATAATCTTTTCAGATAGGCTTCTTTCACTTTGTAATATACATTTTTAAGTTTTTTTGTGAATAAATGTTTTCTTTTTTTATATTTTAATTGTTGTTCAAGTACAGTTTTCTGCCTTTTACCCCCATCCCTGGCCACCCCCGCCCTCCCCACTTCCCTCCAGTTTCCACCCTCCCTTATTATTGTCCAAAATATTTAAAGAACTCACATGAGTCCACTCTAAGAAGACAAGCAACCCAATTAAAAAATGGGCAAAGGACTTGAACAGACACTTCTCCAAGGAGAACATACAGAGGATCCAGAGACACATGAAAAGATGCTCAGTATTGCTAGGTATCAGAGAGATGTAATATGCATTTTTTAAAAATCAGCTTTATTGAAGTATAATTGACATACAGGGTGGAGAGAAGTATGTTTACAGTTGTGAGTATATGACACAGAATTTATTGTTGTATTATTATTTATTAATTATTGTATTATTTTCTATACAAACAGCTGTACATTTACTTTTTCCCCACTTTATATACATTTGTAAAGCAATAAGCATTTAAGATTCCTCCATGCCTTTTCATGGCTTGATAGCTCATTTATTTTTACTGCTGAATAATGTTCCATCATCTCCATGTGTGGTATACTTCAATTCATTTATCCATTTATCTGCTAAAGGGCATCTTGGTTATCTCCAAGTTCTGGAATAAAGATGCCATAAACATTTATATGCAGATTTTAGGGAATAGCTTTCTATTATTAAAAAACAAAAACAAATGATTATTTGTATTTCTTTTTTAACCATTTTTATTAATGTTTGGATACAGTTGTCTCCACTTTCCCACCACCACTTTCCCCTGCCCCACCCACCCCCACCTCCCACCTTTACTCTTTTCCCACTTTGGCCTTCTCCATGAGTCCTTTATATATGTTTATTGGTGACCCTTTCTTTTCCTTCCCCTGATATTTCCCTCACCACTCCCCTCTAGTTACTATCAGTTTGTTCTTAATTTGGGTGTCTCTGTTTATATTTTGCTTGCTTGTATGTTTTGTTAATTGGGTTACAATTATAGATGAAATCATATGGTATTTGTTTTTCACCACCTGGCTTATTTCATTTAGCATAATGCTCTCCAATTGCATCTATGCTGTTGCAAAAGGTAGGGGCTCCTTCTTTCTTTCTGCTGTGTAGTGTTACATGGTGTAAATGTACCACAGTTTTTGATTCATTCATTTACTAATGGACAACTAGGCTGCTTCCAGCACTTCACTATTATACATTGTGCTGCTATGAACTTTGGGGTGTATAGGTTCTTTTGAATTAGTGTTTCGGGATTCTTATGGTATAATCCCAGCAGTGGAATTGCTGGGTCAAAAGGCAGTTCTGTTTTTAGTTGTTGTTGTTGTTGTTTTTAGGACATTTCATTCTGTTTTGCAAAGTGGCTGCACCACTCTGCATTCCCACCAACAGTACACTAGCGTTCCCTTTTCTCCACAACCCTGCCTTGTTGTTTGTTGATTTGTTTATGATGGCAATTCTGAATCGAGTGAGGTAGCATCTCATTGTGGTTTTAATTTGCATCTCTCTGATGGCTATTGATGCTGAACATCCTTTCATATGTCTCTGGGGCCTCTGTATATCCTCCTTGGAGAAGTGTCTGTTCAGGTACTTTGCCCATTTTTTAATTGGATTGTATATCTTCTTGGTGTGGAGTTGTGTGAGTTCTTTATGTATTTTGGAGATCAAACCTTTGTCTGAGATATCATTGGCAAATATATTTTCTCATACAGTTGGTTCTCTTTTAATTTTGCTAATGTATTATTTAGCCATGCAGAAGCTTTTAATTTTATGAGGTCCCATTTGTTTATTCCTTTATGTCCCTTGCTCTAGGGAACATGTCAGAGAAAATATTGCTGCGTGGAATATGTGAGATTTTCCTACCTACGTTCTCCTCTAGGACTTTGATGGTATCATGTGTTATACCGAAGTCTTTATCCATCTTGAGTTTATTTTGTGTATGCTGTAAGTTGGTACTCAAGTTTCATTTTTTTTTTTTTTTGCATGTAGCTGTCCAGATGTCCCAACACCATTTGTTGAAGAGGCTATTTTTACTCCATTTTATGCTTCTACCTCCCTTGTTGAATATTAATTGATCATAGACTTGGTTTTATTTGGGGGCTCTCTATTCTTTTCCATTGATCTATGTGTCTGTTCTTATGCCAGTATCAGATTGTTTTGATTACTGTGGCCTTGTAATATAGTTTGATGTCAGGTATGGTGATCCCTCCTACTTTATTCTTCTTTTTCAAAATTGTTGTGACTATTCAGGGTTGTTTATGGTTCCATATAAATTTTTGAAATGTTTGTTCTACATTTATGAATCATGTTGTTGGTGTTTTAATAAAGATTGCATTGAATCTATACATTGCTTTTGGTAGTGTGAACATTTCGTTGATGTTAATTCTTCCAATCCATGAACACAGTACATGCTTCCATTTATTTGTGTCTTTCTTAATTTCTTTCTTCAATGTTGTATAGTTTTCTGAGTACAGGTCTTTTACCTCCTTGGTTAGGTTTATTCCTAGATACTTTATTTTTCTTGTTGGTATGTCAAATGGGATTTTCCCCCTAATTTCTGTTTCTGATATTTCATTTTTGGTACACAAAAATGCCTTTGATTTCTGAATATTGACTTTGTTTCCTGCTGTTTTGCCAAACTCACTTAATAAATTGGGTAGTTTTTTGGTGGAGTCTATAGGGTTTTCTATGAACTCTATCATGTCATCTGCAAACAGTGACAGTTTTACTTTGTCCTTTCTAATTTGTATGCCTTTTATTTCTTTTTGTCTGATTGCTGTGGCCAGAACTTCCAATACTATTTTGAATAGAAGTGGTGAAATCACACATCCTTGTCTTGTTCCTGATCTCAGTGGGAAAGCTTTTAATTTTTCTAGGTTGAGTATGAAGCTAACTGTATGTTTTCCATATATGACGTTTATTATGATGAGGGATGCTCCTTCTACTCCCACTTTGCTGAGACTTTTTAATCATAAATGGGTGCTGAACCATATAAAATGTATTTCTGTATCTATTTTTTAAAATTATTTTATTGTTGTTCAATTACAGTTGTTTGCATTTATCCCCTACCATGCCCCCCCCACCCCAGCAAAACCCAACTCCCTCCTTTGCTTCCACCCTCCCTTGGTTTTGTCCATGTGTCCTTTATGATTGTTCCTGAAAACTCTTCTGACCATTATCCCCTCCCACCTCCCCTCTGGTTACTGTCAGATTGTTCTTAATTTCAATGTCTCTGGTTATATTTTGCTTGCTTTTTTCTTTTGTTGATATGATCATGTCATTTTTCCACTCCTTTTGTTTAGGTGATGTATTATGTTTATTGATTTATGAATATTGTACCATCTTTGCATCCCTGGAATGAATTCCACTTGATAATAGTATATGATCTTTTTGATGTATTGCTGAATGTGGTTTGCCAGTGTTTTGTTGAGGATGTTAGTGTTTATGTTAATCAGCACTATTGGCCATAAGTTTTCTTTCTTCGTTGTGTGTTTATCTGGTTTTATGATTAGGATGATGCCGCTTTCATGAAAAGAGTTTGAGAGTTTTCTCTCCTTTTGGGTTTTTAGGAACAGTTTGTGAAGGATAGGGCTTAACTCTTTCTTAAATGTTTTGTGAAATTCTCCTGTGAAACTGTCCAATCCAGGGCTTTTGTGTGCTAGGACTTTTTGATTACTGTTTTAATTTCCATAGCTATTATTTGTTCAGGCTTTCTGCTTTGTCTTCATTCAATTTTGGAAAATTATATTGTTTCTAGAAATTTGTCCATTTCACCTAGGTTTTCAAATTTCTTGGCATATAGTTCTTCATAGTAATTTCTCACGATCCTTTGTGTTTCTGTGGTATCAGTTGTAATTTCTCCTATTTCATTTCTGATTGTGTTTATTTGCATCCTCTCTCTTTTTTTCTTAATGAGTCTGCTTAAAGGCTTGTCAATTTTGTTTATCTTTTCAAAGAACCATCTCCTGGATTTATTGATCCTTAGAATTGTGCTTTTAGTTTCTGTCATTTAATTCCACTCTGATCCTGGTTAATTTCTTTCTTCTACTTTCTCTAGCCATGTCTGTGTTGTTCCTCCAGTTCTTGTAGATGTAGGGTTAGGTTGTTATTTTGAAGTGCTTCTATCTTTGTTAGATAGGCCTGTATCACTATGAACTTCCCTCTCAGGAGTGCCTTTGCTGTGTTCCATAAGTTATGGACTGTTGTGAGTTCATTTTCATTTGTTTCCAGAAATTTTGATTTCTTTCATGACCTCAGTCTTAACCCATTCATTGTTTAATAGCATGCTGTTCAATCTCAATTAATTTGAGTGTTTTTGGCTTTTTTCCTTGAGGTTGGTTTCCAGGCTCAGGCCCATGTGGCCTGAGAAGATGCTTGAAAGTAAAATTTACTTCATGAAGAAAAAAGGGAAAGAAGAGTGAAAGTAAAATTTACTTCATGAAGAAAAAAGGGAATGAAGAATGTGAAATGGCGTATGAGAAGGGAAATGTATAATATTAGGTTTGATTTCAATTTTCTTGAATTTGTTGAAACTTGTTTTGTGAATCCTGTGGTCTATCTTTGAAAGTGTTCCATGTGCATTTGAAAAGATTGTGTATTTTGTTTGTTTGGTATGAACAGTTTTGTGTATAGCAGTAAGTCCATTTGATCCAGGACATTGTTCAATGTCGCAATATCCTTGTTGATATTTTGTTTGAAAGATCTATCCATTTTTTTAAACATTTCTGATTATTAACATGTTTCAATGTTCTCACCTTCTCATTTTTTTTAAGATTTTATTTATTTATTTTTAGGGAGGGAGGGGAGGGAGAGAGAGAGAAAGAGAGAGAGAGAGAGAGAAACATCAATGTGTGGTTGCTGGGGTTATGGCCTGCAACCCAGGAATGTACCCTGGCTGGGAATCGAACCTGGGACACTTTGGTTCCCAGCCCGCGCTCAATCCACTGAGCTACACCAGCCAGGGCCTAGATCTATCCATTTTTGACAGTGGGTATTAAAATCACCCAGTATGTGTGTTGCTGCCTGTACCTTTCTTGAAACCTCAAAGATTTTCCTTATATATTTGGATGCTCCTATGTTGGGTGCGTATATGTTTATGTCTTCTTGATGGATTCTTCCCTTGAGTATTATGAAGCGTCCTTCATTGTCTGAAGGACAATGTCTGTTTTTACAGCCTTTGTTTTGAAGTCTATTTTGTGTGATATAAATATTGCTACCCTGCTTTTTTTCCCCTCTCCATTTGCTTGGGATATTTTTTTCCCAACCCTTCACTATGAGTCTGTGTAGGTCTTTTGTTCTGAAGTGCGTCTCTTGTAGGCAGCATATGTGGGGGTGATATTTTCTTATCCATTCAGCTATCCTATGTCTTTTGATTGCAGCATTTAATTAACTTACATTTAAGGTTATTACTGATAGGTACTTATTCATTGCCATTTTACTCCCTTTGTACCTTTGTTCCTTTCTCTCTCACAGTTTTTCTTCCTCTTCTTAAAGCAGTTCCTTTAGCATATCTTGCAATGCTGGTTTAGGGAGGTGCATTCTTTTAGCCTTCTTTTGTCTGGGAAACTCCTTATTTCCCCTTCCATTTTAATTGAGAGCCTTGCTGAGCAGAGTAGTCTTGGTTGCAGGCCTTTACTTTTCATTACTTGGAATATTTCTTGCTATTCCCTACTCACTTGTAATGTTTCTGTTGAGAATTTAGCTGCTAGCCTTACAGGGGTTTCCTTATATGGTACTTCCTGTTTCTCCCTTGCTGCCTTTAAGTATCTCTCTTTGTCTTTAAATTTCGACATTTTAATTATGATGTGCCTCTTTGGGTTCCTCTTGATTGGGATCCTCTCTGTTTCCTGGACTCATGTGACTTTTTCTCTCATCAATTAGGAAAGTTTTCCATCATTACTTGTTCAAACAGGTTTTCTATCCCTTACTCCTCTTCTTCTCATTCTGGTATTCCTATTATATGGACATTATTCTATTTCACATTTTCTTGCATTTCCTTTTACCCCTCTAAATTCTTTTTGAGCAATTTTTTTTCTTTTCTTGCTGTTTTTGGGAGCTGTTTTGTACATTGTCTTCCAGCTCACTGATTCAATCCTCTGCTTCATCGAGCTTGTTTTGGTTCCTTCCACTGTGTTCTTTAATTCAAATTTTATTCTTCATTTCCTCTTGGCCCTTCTTGGTTGTTTCCATGTTATTTCCTCCTAGTTTTCCTGTCATTTTTGGTAAATTGCACTGAGCTTATTGAGCTTCCTTATAACCATTGTTTTAAATTCAGTTTCTGATAATTGACTTGTCTCTATTTCATTTAGCACTTCTACTGGAGATTCCCTCTTTCCTTTTGATTAGGTGTTGTTTCTTTGTCTTCCCATTATTTGTGGGACTCTTGTTTGCTTCTGTTTCTTAAATTGATCTGTTTTGACTTTCTGAGTTTGTGGGGTGAACTTCTATTGTAGGAAGCCTGTGAGATTCAGTGGTGCAAACTCCTTGATCACCTGAACTTGATGCTCTTGGCATCATGCCCTTTATGCCTTTTATGCTGGCTCTCCAGATGTAATTGGGGTTTGATTGTTGTTGGGTCATTGTTTGGTGGGTTCTTCTTTCCAGCTGGTTGACTGAAGGTCACTCCACCGACCATGTCTTGTGTGCTGTTGTGCAGGTGCTGCCAGGACAAAACCACAAAGCCCAGGAAACAAGCCCACATCTATAAATAGAACTCCCCCACCCACAATCCCACTATCAACAGCAAATGAACCACAATTAATAAGGGCATAAAGAGATTAAGACTACTATAAGAAAGAAGAGTGGATATGAGATGACCTAGTGAAAGAGAAATGATTTTGGGAGGTTGGAGGAAGGAGCGCTAATAAGAATTGAGAGTTGGAGCAATGGAAAGAGTGAAAGTAAAATTTACTTCATGAAGAAAAAAGGGAATGAAGAATGTGAAATGGCGTATGAGAAGGGAAACGTATAATATTAGGTTTAAACACTAACTAAAATAATATAAAATAAAGTGAAAGAGAGAAAGAGAAAGGAAGGAAAATAGTAAAGAATTAATAAAACTACAGAAGCCAAATTAGAGAGAAAGATCCACCACAGTACTATCAACCACAAATGAGCTAAAATTAATACTGGTGCTATGGGAATGAGGGAAAAAGGAAACAAATAAAAATCTAAGAGATATTTAGAGGAAAGGGAAGTGATTTTGAAATGATAGAGAGAGGGGGAATACTAAGAGTGAGGAACAAAAACCAGGCTAAGAGAGGGAACAATTAAAATTTGGGATGGAAGGAAAGGGTAAAAATAAAGGAGAATAAAGAAAACTAATATGTCAAGATGGAAGAGAAATAGAAGAAAGAGAAAAAAGAAAAAGAAGAAAAAGGCTAAGATGGCAAAATTAAAATTTGACTTGAAAAATAGAGTAGAAGAGGAGACCAGTAAAATTTGATATTTGAAAAAATGAATTAGTGAAACTCGAGAGATAAAATGGAGAAAACAATGCAACAACAACTACCCTGCCCACAACCATGCAGCAAAGATTGTTAAAGGTAGAAAGAGAACGTAGGTATTTTAAGAGCAGGGCAAAGGGATATGAAATTACCGTTGGCAAGAAAATTGGTTTTGTGCGTCTGGACGGGGGAGAAATAGTGAGAGTGTGGAATGGAAACAAGTTGTAGCTAGACAGAAAACAAAAATTGAAATGAAAATAATGCAAGGAAAGAGGAAGGTAAAATGGACTAAGAGGAGGGAGAGGCAAAATATGTGAATTGAAATACACTATAGTGTAAAATCTAGTAACAATATGTACAAACTTGCTGGACAAGAAATTATGTTAAAAAGCTATGCAGGAAAGAAAATAATGGAAATCATGAAGAAGACCACAGTGGCTTTCATCTCAGTAGCTTCTTGTATTACCACTGTTTTTTGGATTTTGAAGCTGCCTTTGGTGATGTCAGATGTTGACTCTATCTGACCTTAGGCAGCTTGCTGGATACTTCCAGTGATCTTGTGTTCCTGGCTGTATCCTTCAATTGTTAATCTGGTCACTCTGCACTCAGTAGTCAGGTTGGAGCACCATAAGGTGTGCTGAATCCCTCCTGGGGTGGGGGCTATTGTTTCCCCTCAGGCTGCTGATGCTCGGAGGGGAGTGGTCTGCCTGAGCAGGATGGTTGCTGCATATGGGGATTGGCTCAGCACTGTGATCCTGGTGGCTACTCACTCAGTTCTCTCCCCAAGGCCTCCATCTTCAGTCTCTCCTCAAGTCTGTCTAGTCCACTCTACCCACCATTTACCAGGATCTTCTGTCTCTGGCTATCTCCTTTGGTTGTTAATCTGGTCACTGTGAACTCAGCAGTCAGGCTTAAGCACCATAAGGCCAGGGCAGATACCCTCCTGGGGTCTGGGCTATTGTTTTCCCTCAGGCTATTGTCACTCAGAGGGGAATTGTCTGCCTGAACACACTGGATGCTCCCATCTGGGTGGTGACTCAGCACCAGAACCCTGGTGTCTACTCTCTCAGTTCTCTCCCCCAAGCTTCACTCCTTAGTCTCTCCTCAGGTGTCACCAGCCCACTCTGCCCCTGCCTTTGCCAGAGCCCAGGGTAAGTGGCTGCAAATGAAAATTTGTGTGTTGGCCCTTGAAACCACTCTTGCATCTCCAACCATCTGTCTCTGCAGCCTTGCCACTTTTGGTGCTGGTTGTTATCTGTGTTCTTTTTGAGCTCTGGTGCTCTAAGATAGGGATCCTAGCTTAGGGTTTAGACCGCATTCTTTTCAGGGGGATCCAACCGGCTGCTTCATTACCCTCCAGCACTGCCACCTGTGGGTGCCCAACCAGCCCTTTCAAATCTCTACCACACTCCTTACCAGACAGGTACAGGTTGTGCCAATGCTGGTTCTTCTGTCTGTCCAAAGTTATACTGCTTCTCTCTGGCTATTGCTTAGTTGTTTGTTCTGGGATTTTCTCCACAATTGAGTTGTAATTCCAGATTGGCCCTGGGAGGAGGTCAGTGTGACTTCCATTCACTCCTCCACCATCTTTGCTCCCCCTATTATTTGTATTTCTGATGACAACCCACTCTGCTGATTTTCTCCTACATCTCTGATCTCTTTTTAATCTCATTCAATGTAGATGAGCTCTAGGATTTTACCTTAGTTTCTCATCTTTATCCTTATTCTCATTCTCAGTGACCTCAATCACCTACACTGTTTTAAATACCCTTCATAGATTGACAACCCCCAAATGTGTAGCTCCAGATTTGAAATTGCTCCTGAAACTTAAGCTTGTATATCACACTATGTTCTCTACATTTCAACTAGCATGTCTTATAAGAATGTCAAACTTAATCTGTTCCAAACTAAGTTCAATAATTCCAGTACCACCCCCTCATCAAATTTGTGTTTGTCTTAGTCGACCATGGGGAATCATCCTGAGTTTTTCTGTTTTTGTTCACCTCCCACATCTAATTCAGAGGAAAGTCTTGTATATTCTAACCCCAAACTACAAACAAAACCTGTCCACTTCATTCCACCTGCACTACTTCAACCTTAGTGCAAGATACTACATTTTCTTGCTTGGAGACTTCAGTAACCTCTGTCCTTCCATTGTTTTTCCTTTCAACCTCCTCATTTTCCCATAATCCATCTTTACATATGAGCCATAGTGAGCTTCTAAATCATTGCTTTAAACCTATCAATGTATTCCCATCCAATTGCAAACAAAACTGATTTGTTTCCTAGTGCTGCTGTATCAAAGTGACAAAAACTGAGTGTCTTAAAACTACAGGAATTTATTGCCTCGCAGATCTGGAGACCAGAAGTCTGAAATCAAAGTATCAGCAGGCCCATGCTTTCTCTGATGGCTTTAAGAGAGAATTCTTCTTTGTATGTTCTAGCTTTTGTTGTTTGTTTGCCAACCTTAACCTTCCTTGTCTTACTGATTTATCACTTCAGTCAGATGACTGTCCTCTTCCTATGTACCTTCACATTATCTTTTCTCAGTGCATGTATGCCTTTGTGTCTAAAATTTCCCTCATATAAGAACACTAGTGACTTCATTAGAATTTGAGTATCTCTGTAAAGACCTTATTTTCAAATAAGATTGTATTCTGAGATACCAGAGATTAAGACTTCAACATATCTTTTTTGAAGGAGATACAAGTTAACCAATAACAAAACCCCAAACTTCCTACACTGGCCAATAAAACATTTTGTGATATATGAAGTCTGTCCAGAAGGTATCCAGTCGTGTAATATGAAAAATAGAGACATTTATTGAAGAAGATACAAGATACAAGAAGTTTTATACATAGGATAATGATGCTTCAGTCCCCTTCAAAATATGCACCTTGGGACCTCACATAGTTCTCCCAATTGCCATCAACTTCCCCATCATATTTTCATGAATATCATCAATAGTCTGAAATATCTTGTTTTTCAAAGGTGATTTTAGTTTTGGGAAAAGCCATAAGTTGTGGGCACTGAATCTGGGCTGTAGCGGGCCAAAGTCATCTGGGTGATTTGAAGTTTCACCAAAAAATTGCACAAGATGTGATGCATGAGCAGGTGTGTTGTGATGAAGCTGCTGATCACCAGTTGCCCATAGTTGTGGCCTTCTGAATCATCTGGATAGTTTCCATGGAGGAATATTCAAGCTTAATGCAAAATTGGATGTAGATGTGTTGCTCTACTTGCTCAGTCATTTTGAATGCGATGGCGACACAGTACACATACTCACTCAATGTCATCTACCACTTCTACTGACTAGTACAGTGAAGTTGTCATTGTTCACGCATATGCATTTAGTTCACTCTCCTTGGCTGCCAGATTACATTGATGTCATGCAAACTGTTCTTATTATATTAACAATGGCTGGATTTTTCCAGACAGACCTCATATATGGCTCCTACTTTCATCTCTAACCGTATCTCCTACTTTTGCCCCTCTTATTCTGTTCCAGATACCTTGGTGTTTATGCTTACCAAGTTTGCTCTTAGCATTTCAACTCAAATGTCACCTCTACAAAAAGACTAACTATGGTCACCCTATTAACTCACCCATCTTCCTGCACTATATCAAATTACTCTCTCATTATAGTTTCATTTTCTTCATAGCATTTGTCACAACCTGAAGTCACCTGATGTATATGTTGTTTTTATGTCTATAGGAGATAGTAATAGTAATCTACCCATAACTATTTACCCTTTTTCATCACTAACAATCTGATTGTGTCTAGTCTGCCATGCATTCAGCCCCAGGGCATGAAGTGTGACCAAGCCAGCCCAGTGTTAGCAATTATGTTTCCCTTTGCAAAGATCACTGTTTAGGTAGGAATGTGGACAAATTCTGGTAAATGGGATGTAAGAAAAAGCCCTTGGGATTTCTGGAAAGACTTTCCTCTCAGTGTAAGTGGACAAAAAGCAAGCTCTTTTCACCTTTCCTCTTGACTCCTGAATTTTGATGTGATGCTTAGAGTTCCTCCAGCTATCTTGCATTCATAAATTGACCTGCCAGAGGAGAACAGAATCCACCAATGCTGAGCATGATGGAAATTGGAAGGAGCTTAAGTTTTTGATAATACTATGGCCACCATACCAATCCTAGAACAATCTACTTCCTGATTGAGCATCATATATGTCCCATGTTTTAAGCCATTGATACTCAAGTTTTTTGTTATTTGCCTTGAAAGTGTCTTACTGATATCCTCCTCTACCATTAAATAGAGACATTGTCTGTCTTATCCAATGCTGGAGCCTCTGGGATAAGAATATGTGCCAGGTAGGAGGCACTAAAAGAATATTTTTTTAATAAATGTATGGATGAATAAAAGTACCTACTTGTATTCCTGCCATGCTACTTATCTTTGTTCCTCTGCCTCAGTATTCTTCTTCAACTTACATAGCATCTTCTTTGTGTCAGTGTTTCCTGTCTAATTTTCTGCTTTTAAATATCATCTGGCCTAAGCCTATAGCTTGTCTCCTCCTCTGCTTACTATGTCATTCTGGATCACTATATCATAGGCTTAAGCCCAGACAAATGTCTGACTATATGCCAGTCTAAAAATTTAGCTGGTTCCTATAGTTCCCACTGAGTGGTTTCAAAGCCCAAACCTAATGGAGTCCTCCTGAATGCACCACCATTGACTTTTAAGAAATCTCTACTTTTATTTATTTTTCAGTTACAGTTGACATTCAATATTATTTGATATTAGTTTCAGGTATACAGCATAGTGTAAGACACATAGATTCACAAAGTAATTTCCCCCAATAATTATAATAACCACCTGGCACTATACATAGTTATTGCAATATTATTGATTATATTCCCTATGCTATACTTCACAACCTTGTTACTATTTTGTAACTGCCAATTAGTTCTTTTTAATTTCTCCCATTTTTCAAACAGCCCACCTAACTCCCTCCCATCTGGGAACCCTCACTTTATTATCTATATGTATAAGTCTGTTTCTGTTTTGTTTGTTCATTTATTTTGACCTATAGATTCCACATATAAGTGAAATCATATGGTATTTGTCTTTCTCGGTATAACTTATTTAACTTAGTATAATGTCCTCTAGGCCCATTTATGTTTTCCCAAATAGTAAGATTTCCTTATTTTTTACAACTGAGTAGTATTCCACTGTGAAAATATACCACAAGTTTTTTATCCAATCATCTATTGATGGGCACTTGGGTTACTTCCATATCTTGACTATTGTAAATAACACTGCAAGGAACATGGGAGTGCACATATTCTTTCAAATTAGTGTTTCAGGTTTCTTCAGATATATTCCCAGAAATGAGATCTCTAAGGCAGTTCCATTTTTTAATTTTTTTGAGGAACTACATACTTCTTCCCGCAGTGAATGTCCTAATCTGCATTCCCACCAACAGTGCACGAGGGTTCCCTTTTCTCTGCATCCTCACCAACACTTGTTGATATATTGATGATAGCCATTCTGACAGGTGTGCTGTGATATTGTGGTTTTAATTTGCATATTCCTGGTGATTAGTGACATTGAACATCTTTCAATATGTGTATTGGCCATCTGTATGTCTTGTTTGTTGAAGTGTTCATTCAGGTCCTTTGCCCATTTTCTAACTGGATTTTTTGTGTGTGTGTTGAATTGTATGAGTTCTTTATAAAATTCACATATTAACTCTTTTAGGATATATTGTTGTCTAGTATCTTATTCCATTCAGTAGGTTGACTTTTTGTTTTGTTGGTGGTTTCCTGTGTTGTGCAAGAACTTTTTAGCTTGATATAGTCCTTTCTAAAATATTTTCTTTTGTTTCTGTTGCCTGAAGAGATGTCAGAAAAAAATATTGCATAGAGAAATGTCAGAGATTGTACTACTTATTTCTTCTTGTAGTTTTATTGTTTTGGTTCTTAACATTTAGGTCTTTAACCCATTTTCAGTTTATTCTCACATATAGTGAAGAAGGTATTCTATTTTTTTGCATGTATCTGTTTAATTCCTCCAATGTAGTTTATTTTATTTTTGCTTATTTATTGTATTTTTTAGTATTTATTTATTTTAGTTGATAAATTTTCAATAATAACACATCCAAAATCAATCCCAAGCATTTTTCTTACATGTTTTGATTCTTTTTAAAAAATTATATTGGACTTGTTGGGGTGACGTTGGTTAATAAAGTTGTATAGGTTTCAAGTATACAATTCTGTAATACTTAATCTTTACATTGTGTTGTGTATTCATCACTCAAACTCATGCCTCCTAGACACCATTCGCTCTCCTTTTACCCTCTTCCACTCCATCCCACCCTTCTTTACCTCTGGTAATCACCATATTGTTGTGTTTGTCTATAAAGGTTTTTTTTTTCTTTTGCTAAGCCCTTTAACTTTTTAATTCAGCCTCACAACCCACCTCCCCTCTGACAGCTCTCAGTCTGTCCTCTGTATCTGTGAGTTTGTTTCTATTTCATTTCTTAATTTTGTTCATTAAATTCCACATATGAGTAAAATCATATGGTATTTGTCTTTCTCCAAATGACTTATTTTACTTAGCATAATACTCTCTAGGTCCATCTGTGCTGTTCCAAAAGGTAAGATTTCTTCTTTTTCTTTGTAGCCAAATAGTATTCTACTGTGTAAATGCACCACATTTTTTAAATCTACTTATCAGTAGATGGGCACTTGGGCTGCTTCCAAATCTTGGCTATTGTAAATAATGCTGCAATGAACATAGGGGAGCATATATTCTTTCAAATTTGTGTTTCAGGTTTCCTCGGACATATTCCCAAAATGGAATCATTGGTCATAACATAGTTCCATTTTTAATTTTTTGAGGTAATTCTATACTGTTTTCCACAGTGGCTACACCAATCTGCATCCTCACTAACAGTGTATGAGGGTTCTTTATTCTGAACATTCTCACCAAGACTTGTTTGTTGATTTATTATTGATGGTAGCCATTCTAACAGGTATGAGGTGATATCTCATTGTGGTTTTTATTTGCATTTCCCTGGTGTTATGTATATGCCTATTGGCCATCTGTATGTCCTCTTTACATAAGTATCTTTTCCGGTCTTTGTTCATTTTTCATTGGATTGTTTGCTTTTTGGTGTTGAGTTGTACACGTTTTTCATAAATTTTGCATATTAACCCTTTATCACATACATTGGCAAATATGTTTGCTCATTCTGTGCATTGTCTTTTCATTTTGTGGCTGATTTCCTCAGTTGTGCAAAACCATAATAGTCTGATGTAGTCCCATTTGTTTAGTTTTTCCTTTTTTCCTCTTGCTTGAGGAGACATAACAGAAAATATATTGCTATGAATTGCTATGAAATTTCATTGCTATGAAAAATGTCTGAGCTTTTACCAAATAAGTTTTTTCCGAGGATTTTTATGGTTTTGAGTCTAACATTTAAATAAATCTTCAATTCATTTTGAGTTTATTTTTGTGTATGGTGTGAGAAGGTGATCTGGCTTCATTTTTTTTTTTGCATGTTTTCTTCAATATTTGCAACACCATTTGTTGAATAGACCATCTTTGCCCCATTATATGTTTTTGCCTCATTTGTCAAATATTAATGGACTATAAAGGTGTGGGTTTATTTCTGGTCCCTTTACTCTGTTCCATTGGTCTATATGTCTTCTTTTGTGCAATACCATGCTGTTTTGATTACTATGGCTTAGTAGTATAGTTGGATATCAGGTAGTATGATTCCTCCAACTTCATTCTTTCTCAAGATTGCTGTTACTATTTGGGGTCATTTGTGGTTCCATAGAAATTTTTGGATTATTTTTTCTAGTTCTGTGAAATATATCATTGGTATCTTAATAGGAATTGCATTGAATCTATAAATTGGTCTGTACAGTATGGCTATTTTAATGATGTTAATTAATTCTATAATAACATGATAATTTTTCCACTCATTTGTATCTTCTTCAACTTCTTTCTTGCGTGTCTTATCATTTTCCAAGTACAGAACTTTTACATCATTGGTTAAATTTATCCCAAGGTATTTTATTATTTTTTGAAGCTATTGTGAATGGGATTGTTTTCTTAGTTTCCCTTTTTTAATAGTTCATTTTTGATGTATAAAACTTCAACTGATTTCTAAATATTTCTTTTGTATCCTGCTACTTTACTAAATTCATTGATCAGTTCTAGAGGTCTTTTGGTGAAATTTTTAGGATTCTCTACATACAGTATCATGTAATCTACAAATAATGACAGTTTTACTTCTTCTTTTCCCATTTGGATGCCTTTTATTCCTTCCTTTTGTCTGATTGCTGTGGCTAAGATTTCCAATACTATGTTAAATAAGAGAGGTGAAAGCAGACATCCTTATCTTGTTCCTGATGTAAAGAGAAATTCTTCTAGTTTTTTCCCATTGAGTATAATGTTGGCTGTGCGTTTGTCATATATGGCCTGTATTATGTTGATGTATGTTCCCTATATTTATACTTTTTTGAGATTTTTAAAATCACAAATGGCTGCTGGATTTTATCAAATGCTTCTTCTGTATTTATTGATATGATCATGTGAAGTTTATCCTCATTTTGTTTATATGGTGTATCATGCCTGTTATTTTATTGATATTGTACCAACTTTGCATCCCCAGAATAAATCCCACTTGATCATGGTGTATAATCTTTTTAATGCATTGCTGGATCTGATTTGCTAGTACTTTCCTGAGTATCTTAACATTTATTTTCTTTTTAAAATATATTTTATTGACGATGCTATTACAGTTGTCCCATTTTTTCTCCCCTTTATTTCCCTCTGTCCTGTACACCCCCACCATCATTCCTCCACCTTAGTTCATGTCCATGGGTAATACATATAAGTTCTTTGGCTTCTCCATTTCCCATACTATTCTTAACCTCCCCCTTTCTATTTTCTACTTACCATTTATGCTTCTTATTCCCTGTAGCTTTTTGCCCATTCTCTCCCCTCCCCCTCCTCACTGATAACCTTCTATGTGATCTCTATTTCTGTGAATCCGTTTCTGTTCTAGTTGTTTACTTAGTTTTTTTTTTTAAGGTCAGTTGTTGATAGTTGTGAGTTTGTTGTCATTTTACTGTTTGTATTTTTTATCTTTTTCTTATACAAATCCCTTTAACATTTCATGTAACAAGGGCTTGGTGATGATGAACTCCTTTAACTTAGCCTTATCTGGGAAGCACTTTATCTGCCCTTCCATTCTAAATGATAACTTTGCTGGATAGAGTAATCTTGGATGTCAGGGATATCAGTCTATAGTTTTCGTTTTTGTAGTTTCTTTACCTGGTTTTGGAATTAGGATAATGTTGGCCTCATAAAATTATGTTGAGAGTCTTCCCTTCCCTTGAATTTTTTAGGATAGTGTCAGAAGGGTAGGTGTTAGTTCTTTGAATGTTGGTAAAAATTCATGAGTGGAGCCACTTTGTTCAGTAGTGTTGTTGGGAGTCATTTAATTACTGTTTTAATTTAACTAGTTGTAACTTGTCTATTCAGATTTTCTGAGTCTTCTTGATTCAGTCTTGGAAGATTTTTTATTGCTAAGAATTTATGCATTTCATCCAAGTTGTCCGATTTGTTAGCATGTAGTTATTCATAGCATTTGTTTTACAATCCTTTGTATTTCTGTGATACTAATTGTTACATCTCCCCTTCATTTCAGATTTTATTTTCTTTTGAGTCCTCTCTTTTCTCGATGAGTCTGGTTAAAGGTTTGTTGATCTTGTTCA
This sequence comes from Phyllostomus discolor, assembly GCF_004126475.2. Taxonomy (NCBI): domain Eukaryota; kingdom Metazoa; phylum Chordata; class Mammalia; order Chiroptera; family Phyllostomidae; genus Phyllostomus; species Phyllostomus discolor. Next base: position 28,017,075 of record NC_050198.1, on the reverse strand, counting down.
CTTTTTCAAAGAACCACCTCTTGGTTACATTGATATTTTTCAAATACTATTTTGGTTACTTCTCCTCTAATCTTTATTATTTCTGTTCTTCTATTCACTTTGGGCTTTGTTTGTTGTCCTTTTTCTAAAACTGTTAAGTTCTGTAAATTTGGATAGTTTATTTGGGATTTTTCTTGTTTCTTAAAGTAAGCCTGTAATGCTTTGAATTTTTCTTTTAGGAATGCTTTTGCTTTGTCCTATAGATTTTGGAATGTTGTGTTCTTATTTTCTTTTGTTGCAAGGTATTGTTTTTAATTTGTTCCATAATCTCATTGTTAACCTATTCATTGCTTAGTAACACATTATTTAGCCTCCTTGTGTTTGTGTGTTTTCCAGTTTCCTTTTTGTGATTCATTTCTAGTTTCATACCATTATGATCAGAGAAGATGCTTCATATGATTTTAATCCTCTAAATTTAGTGAGATTTGTTTTGTGTCCTAACATATGGTCCATCCTGATCGGTGTTCTTTGTGCACTTGAAAAGAATGTATGTTTGATGCTTTTGAGTAAAGTGCTCTGAATATGTCAATTAAATCCATCTGATCTGGTGTGTCCTTTAAGGCTACTGTTTCCTTGTTGAATTTCTGTCTGGAAGATTTATTCATTGATATCAATGGGTATTAAAATTTCCTACTCTGACTGTATTACTATCAATCCCTCCTTTTATGTCCATCAAGATTTGCTTTATGTATCCTGGTGCTCCTATGTTTAGTACATAAATATTTACAATAGTTATATCCTCTTGTTGGATTGATCCCATTATCATAATGTTGTGTCCTTTTTGACTCATTATAGCCTTTGTTTTAAAGTTAGTTTTCTCTGATATAAGTATTGTTACCACAGCTTTTCTTTTCATTCCAATTTGCATGAAATATCTTTTACTATCCCTTTATTTTAGTCTGTGTGTCTCTTTCACTTTGAAATGGGTCTCTTGTAGAAAGCATATATATGGGTCTTATTTTCTTATCCATTCAGCCACCCTATGTCTTCTGATTGGAGCCTTTAAGCTATTTACATTTAAGGGTATTATTTTTAAGGTTTCTTTTATTTATTTATTTTTAATTACTTTATTATAGTTCAATTACAGTTGTCTGCATTTTCTCCCCACCATTCCCCCTCACCCAAGTAAAGGTATTATTGATAGATATGTATTTATTGCCTTTTTAAAAAAATCATTCTTCTGTTTTTTTCTTCTTCTCCTTAAACAAGGCCCTTTAAAATTTGTTTGTAACACTGGTTTGGTAGTAATGTACTCCTTTAGCTTTTTCTGGTTTGGGAAGCTCTTTATTATCTCTTTCAATTTTAAATGACAGCCTTGCTGGGTAAAGTAGTCTTGGTTGTAGGTCCTTCCTTTACATCACTTTGAATATTTCATGCCAATCTATTCTTGCTGATGCTCCCTGAGTCTACCTGGACCCTACACCCCAGGCCTAGAAAGCTGACTCCTCAGCGGAGTGAGATTTCCACAGGGTGGGGTGACAGAGAATCCAGAGGCTGAGGCTTTTACATTTCCTCAGACTCATACCATATTGAGGGGAGTGCTGCACTCAAAAAATATGGCATCTGGGGTATAAGAGAGGGACTCAATACAGATCTGGTAGCTGTCTTTCAGCTCTTTCTCCAGAACCACAAACCCCAGTCTGTCCTTCTGTGACTCTATTCCACTTTGCTTACCCTTTCCTTGAGCCTATCATGAGTAGCTGGGAAAGAGATTTTGTGCATTGAAAGGGTACCTGTTTCTCTAGCAGACTTCTGTTTCTACCTGGAGGGCAAAATCCTTACTGATTTTTACAGCCAGATGTTACGTGGGTACCTCTTCTGGGCTCTGGTGCTTAGGGCTAGGGAGTCCAGCATGGGTTTGAGATTCCATATCCCTTAGAGGGAAGCTTTTCAGTTGAAAAATCCCTCCTGGAGCTTAGATGCTTCCTGTGAGAATGGGGTCAGCCCTTTTTTTGTTTCTGCCCTTCCTGCCAATCTTGATGTGAATTCTGTAAATTTTGGTTATAAAACTTCTGTTTAGCTAGTGTTTGTTTGGTTATTTAGGTAGATTTTTCTATATTTTAGTGGTAATTTTAGTTTTCTCCTGGGAGGAGGTGAGTGTACCTTTACCTACTCCACTAACATCTTGGATCCCCCTAGATTATCTTTATTTCCTAACACCATTTATTGAATAGATTATCTTTACTCCATTGCATACTCTTGCCACTTTGCAAATATTTAACTGACCAATGGGTGTGGGTTTATCTCTGAGGTTTCTATTCTGTTCCATTGATCTATGTGCCTATTTTTATGTCAGTACTATGCTATTATGATGACTATAGCATTGTAGTATTGTTTAATATCAGGTAGTGTGATTCCTTCAACTTTGATCTTCTTTCTCAAGACTATTGTGACTATTGGAGGTCTTTTGTGGTTCCATATAAATTTTAGAATTATTTGTTCTAGTTCTGTGAAAAATGTCATTAGTATTTTGACAGGAATCATATTGACTGTATTGTTTGCTTATGATAGTATGGACATTTTAATGTTAATTCCTCCTGTCCATGAGCACAGTATGTGCTTCCATTAATTTATATCTTCTTTAATTTGTTTCTTCAGAATCTTATAATTTTCCAGGTACAATTCTTTTCCCTCCTTGATTAAATTTATGCCTAGTAATTTTTTATTCAATTGTAAATTGGATTGTTTTCTTAGTTTCTCTTTCTGATAGTTCATCATTAATGTATAAAAGTGAAACTTATTTCTGAATATTAATTTTGTATCCTGCTACTTTATAAATTTATTTATCAATTCTGATAGGGTTTTTTTGGTTGAATCTTTACAGTTTTCTATATATAGTATCATGTCATCTGCAAATAATGACAGTTTTACTTTTTTCTTATCAGTTTCTTTTATTCATTTATTTATCTCTTTTTATCTGATTGCTGTGGTTAGTACTTCCATTACTATGTTGAATAGACATTTTGAAAGTTTTCAACAGTGTCTTTTTCCTCATCTCTTTTTTTAATTTAAATGATTTTATTGTTGTTCAATTACAGTTGTCCTTACTTTCTCCCCACCCCTCACCCCACCCCCTCTAAACCCACCTCCCTCCCTTGCCTTCACCCTCTCCCTTGGTTTTGTCCATGTGTCCTTTATAGTAGTTCCTGACAACCCTTCTTCCCACTGTCCCCTGTCCCCTCCCCTCTGGCTATTGTTAGATTGTTCTTAATTTCAATTACTCTGGTTTTATTTTGTTTGCTTTTTTCTATTGTTGATTATGTTCCAGTTAAAGGAAAGATCATATGGTTTTGTCCCTCACTGCCTGGCTTATTTCACTTAGAATAATATTCTCCAGTTCCATCCATGCTGTCCCAGAGGGTATAAGTTCCTTCTTTCTCTGGAAGATGATTTTAGCTTTTTCTCAATGAGTGTAATATTAGCTGAATGTTTGTCATGGATGACCTTTATTGTGTTAAGATATGTTTCCTTTATTACAATTTTGCTGAGAGTTTTTATCATAAATGGTTGGTGGATTTTGTCAAATGATATGATTTTTAATTTTAATTTTGTTTATATGCTGTATCATGTTAATTGATTTGTGCATATTGTACCAAAATTGCATCCTAGGAATAAATCCCACTTAATCATGTTGTATGACCTTTTTAAAGTATTGCTGGATGTGGCTTGCTAACATTTAGTTGAGGATTTTAGCATCCTCAACTAAAATGTTCTATGTTCATCAGATGATATTGACCTATAATAGTTTTTCGTTGTAGTGTCTTTATCAGATTTTGAAATAAGGATAATGCTGGTCTTGTAAAATGAAGTTGGGAATCTTCTTTCCTCTTGAATTTTATTGGAATGATTTGAAAAGGGTAAGCATTAGTTCTTTTTTGAATGTTTGGTAAAATTCACCTGCAAAGCCATCTGGTCCAGGATTTTGTTTCCTGGTGGTTTTTGATTACTGCTTCAATTTCATAATTTGTAACTGGTCTATTCAGGTTTTCTGATTCTTCCTGATTCAATTTTGGAAGATTGTATGTTTCTAGGACCTTATTCATTTTGCTCAGGTTGTACAATTTGTTGACATATAGTTGTTCATAATACTTTCTTAAAATCCTTTGCATTTTCTGTGGTGTCAGTTGTTACTTCTTTTTCATTTCTAATTTTATTTATTTGAGCTCTCTCTTGTTTCTCTTGATGAATCTGTTTAAATGTTTGTCAATCTTGTTTTATTTTTCAATGGATTAGCCATTGGTTTCATTAATCATTTATATATTTTTAACTCTATTGGTTTATTTCTGCTCTGATCTTTACTCTTTCTTTCCATCTACTCACTCTGGGCTTTGTTTGTTGTTCTTTTTCTAGTTACCTTAAGTGTAAAGTTAGATTGTTTATTTAGGATAATTTTGTTTCTTGACATAGACTTGTATTGCTATGAATTTCCTTCCATTCTAGGACTGCTTTTGCTGTGCTCTATAGCTTTGGGTTGTTGTGTTTATATTTCATTTGTCTCGAGTTTTTTTTTAATGTCTTCCCTGATTTTATTGTTAACCCATTTTTTCCTAGTAACCTGTTATTTAGCCTCCATGTGTTTGTGTGTTTTTTCAGGGTTTCTTTTTATTTTTTTAATTTTTATTTTTAATTGTTGCCCAAGCACAGTTTTCTGTCTTTTACTCCCACCCCACCTACCTCCCCCAGTGCTCCCCACCTCCCTCCCATTTCCACCCCCCTAGTTTTTGTTCATGTGTCCTTTATACTCATTCCTATAAACACTTCCCATTCTCCCCTGAAATACCCTCCCCTCTCCCCTCTGGTCACTGTCAGCCTGTTCTCTATTTCAGTGCCTTTGGTTATATGTTGCTTGTTTGTTTTGTTGTTTAGGTTCCTGTTAAACGTGAGATCCTATGGTATTTGTCTTTCACTGCCTGGCTTATTTCACTTAGCATAATGCTTTCTAGTTCCATCCATGCTGTTGCAAAGGGCAGGAGCTCCTTCTTTCTTTTTGCTGCATAGAATTCCATTGTATAAATGTGCCATAGTTTTTCGATCCAATCATTTACTGATGGACATCTAGATTGCTTCCAGCACTTGGCTATTGTAAATTGGGGTGCATAGGTTCTTTGGATTGGTGTTTCAGGGTTCTTAGGATATAATCCTAGCAGTGGAATTGCTGGGTCAAAAGGCAGATCCATTTTTAGTTTTCTGAGAAAATTCCATTCTGTTTTCCATAGTGATTGTACCAGTCTGCAATCCCACCAACAGTACACTAGTGTCCCCTTTTCACACAACCTCTCCAACACTTGTTGTTTCTTGCTTTGTTCATTCTGGCCATTCTGGCCAATGTGAGATGGTATCTCATTGTGGTTTTAATTTGCATCTCTCTGATAACTAGCAATATTGAGCATCTTTTCATGTGTCTCTGGATCCTCTGTATGTCCTCCTTGGAGAAGTGTCTGTTCAAGTCCTTTGCCCATTTTTTAATTGAGTTGCTTGTCTTCTTAGAGTGGAGTTGTGTAAGTTCTTTATATATTTTGGATATTAAACCCTTGTCTGAAGTGTCATTGGCAAACATGTTTTCCCATATAGCTGTTTCTCTTTTTATTTTAACACTGTTTTCTTTAGCTGTGCAGAAGCTTTTTATTTTGATGACATCCCATTTGTTTATTCTTTCCTTTATGTCCCTTGCTCTAGGGGACATATCAGAAAAAAATGTTGCTGCATGAAATATCTGAGATTTTCCTGCCTATGTTCTCCTCTAGGACTTTAATGGTGTCATGGATTATATTTAAATCTTTTATCCACCTTGACTTTATTGTTGTGTAAGGTGTAAGTTGGTGCTCGATTTTCATTTTTTTGCACGTAGCTGTCCAGTTCTCCCAACACCATTTGTTGAAGAGGCTATTTTTACTCCATTTTATGTTGCTGCCTCCTTTGTCAAATATTAATTGACCATAGAGACTTGGGTTAATTTCTGGGCTCTCTGTTCTGTTCCACTGGTCCAAGTGCCTGTTTTTAAGCCAGTACCAGGCTGTTTTGCTTACAGTGGCCTTGTAATACAGTTTGGTATCAGGTCTTGTGATCCCTTCTACTTTGCTCTTCTTTCTCAAAATTGCAGCAGCTATTCGGGGTCATTTATGGATCCATATAAATTTTTAAAGTGTTTGTTCTATGTTTGTGAAATATGCCATTGGTACTTTAATAAGTATTGTATTGAATCTATAAATTGCTTTGGGGAGTATGGACATTTTGATGATGTTAATTCTTCTGACACATGAAGATGGTGTATGTTTCCATTTGTTTGTGTGTTCCTTGATTTCTTTCTTCAGTGTTGTGTAGTTTTTTGCATATAGGTCTAATACTGCCTTGGCTAGATTTATTCCTAGGTATTTTATTATTTTTTTTTTTGCTATATTGAATGGGATTTTTTTCTTGATTTCTGCTTCTGCTGTTTCACTGTTTGCTATACAAAAATTTCTTTGATTTCTGGATATTGACTTTGTATCCCATTGTTTTGCCAAATTCATTTATTTGGTAGAGCAGTTTTTTGGCAGACTCTGGAGGATTTTCTATGTACACTATCATGTCATCTGCAAACAATGGCAGTTTTGTTTCCTCCTTTCTGATTTGGATGCCTTTTACTTCCTTTTCTTGTCTGATCACTGTGGCTAAAATTTCCAGTAGTATATTGAATAGAAGTGGTGAAAGTGGACAGCCTTGTCTTGTTTCTGATCTTAGTGGAAAAGATTTTAGTTTTGCCCACTGAGTATGATGTTGACTGTAGGTCTCTCATATGTGGCCTTTATTATGTTGAGGAATGCTCCCTCTATTCCCACTATGCAGAGTGTTTTTATCATAACTGGGTACTGTACCTTATGAAATGCTTTTTCTGCATCTATTGATATGATCATGTGATTTTGTCTTTCATTTTGTTTATGTGGTGCATTATGTTTATTGATTTGCGAATATTGTATCATCCTTGAATCCCTGGGATGAATCCCACTCTGTCATGGTGTATGATCCTTTTAATGTATTGTTGGATGTGGTTTGCCAATGTTTTATTGAGGATTTTAGCGTCTATGTTCATCAGTGATATTGGCCTGAAGTTTTCTTTCTTTGTTGTGTCTTTATCTGGTTTTGGGATTAGAATGATGCTGATTTCATAAAAAGAGTTTGGGAGTCTTCCATCCTTTTGGATTTTTTGGAATAGTCTGTGAAGGATAAAGGTTAGCTCTTCCTTAAATGCTTTGTAGAATTATCCTGTGAAACCACCTAGTCCAGGGCTTTTGAATGTTGGGAGTTTTTTGATTACTGCTTCAACTTCATCTGCTGTTATTGGTCTGTTCAGGCTTTCTGCTTCTTTTTCATTGAGTTTTGGAAGATTATATTTTTCTAGAAATTTGTCCATTTCACCTAGGTTTTGAAATTTCTTGGCATATAGTTCTTCATAGTAATTTCTTACAATGCTTTGTATTTCTGTGCTGTCAGTTGTAATCTCTCCTCTTCCATTCCTGATTGTGTTTATTTAGGTCCTTTTTTTTTTTTCTCGATGAGCCTGCTTAAAGGCTTGTTGACTTTGTTTATCTTTTTGTAAAACTAACTCCTGGATTCATTGATCCTTAGAATTGTGCTTTTAATCTCTATGTCATTTAATTCTGCTCTGACCTTGGTTATTTCCTTCCTTCTACTTGCTCTGGGCTGTCTTTGTTATTGTTCCTCAAGTTCTTGTAGGCATAAGGTTAGGTTGTTTTTTTGAAATGTTATTACATTTTTCAGATAGGCCTGTGTCACTGTGAACTTCCCTCTCAGGCCTGCCTTCGCTGTGTCCCATAAGTTTTGGGTTGTTGTGAGTTCATTTTCATTTGTTTCCAGAAACTTTTTTATTTCTTCCCTAATTTCATTCTTGACTCATTGATTGTTTAATAGCATGCTATTCAATCTCTGTGATTTTGAGTGTTTTGAATTTTTTCCCTTGTGATTGGTTTCTAGTTTCAGTCCTTTGTGGTCAGAGAAAATGCTTGGTATGATTTCAATTTTCTTGAATTTGTTCAGCCTTGTTTTGTGTCCTATCATGTGGTCTATCTTTGAACATGTTCCATGTGCATTTGAAAAGTATGTGTATTTAGCTTCTTTGGGTTGAAGGGCTCTCTGTATATATCAGTTAAGTCCATTTCGTCTAGGGTATTGTTGAATGCCACCACATCTTTGTTGATATTTTGTTTGGAAGAGCTGTCCATTTTTTGACAGTGGGGTGTTAAAATCACCTACTATAATTGTGTTGCTGTCAATATCTTTCTTGAAGTCCTCTAAGATCTTCTTTATGTATTTGGGTTCTCCTCTGTTAGGTGAATATATATTTACAATGTTCATGGTTGCTTGATGGATTCTTCCCTTGAGTATTATGTAGTGACCTTCTGGGTCTCTATTTATGGTCCTTTTTTTGATGTCTACTTTGTCTGATATGAGTATTGCTACTCTGGATTTTTCCCCTGTCTATTTGCTTGGAAAATTTGTTTCCAGCCCTTCACCTTCAGTCTGTGTAGTTCTCTTATGCTTAGGTGGGTGCTTGTAGGCAGCATACATGTGGTTAATGCTTTCTTATCCATTCAGCTATTCTATGCCTTTTGATTGGAGCATTTAATCCATTTATGTTTAAGGTTATTATTGATACGTACTTATTCATTTCCATTTTCATACTCTGTTCCTCCCTGTCTCTCTCCTTTGCTTCCTTTCCTTAGATCAGTCCCTTTAGCATCTCTTGCAGAGCTGGTTTGGTATAGGTGTATTGTTTTGGACTTCTTTTGTCTTGGAAGCTCCTTATTTGGCCTTCTATCTTTATTGAGATCTTTTCTGGGTAAAGTAGCCTTGGTTGCAGGCCTTTGGCTCTCATTACTTGGAATATTTTTGGCCATTCTCTTTGGGCTTGGAGCATTTCCATTGAGAAGTCAGTGGCTCACCTTATTTTGGTTCCCTTGTATGTTACTTCCTTTTTCTCCCTCGCTGCCTTTAAGATTCTCTCTTTATCTTGGAATTTCGCCATTTTAATTATGCTGTCTCTTGAAGTGGGCCTCTTTGTGTTCCTCTTGATTGGGACTCTCTGTGTTTCCTGGAGTTGTGTGGTTTTTTCTCTCATCAAATTAGGGAAGTTTTCCATCATTACTTTCTCAAATAGTTTTCTACCCTTTTCTCTTCCTCTTCTCCTTTTGGTATCCCTATTATATGTATATTATTACATTTTATATTGTCTTGCATTTCTCTTAATCCCTCTTCATTCTTTCTGAGCCTCTTTTCCTTTTTTGCTCTTTCTGGGTGTTATTTTTTTTCTACTTTGTCCTCTAGCTCACAGATCAAATCTTCTGCTTCATCGATCCTGCTTTGATTCCTTCTACTGTGTTCTTTAAATCAGAAATTATATTCTTCATTTCCTCTTGGCCCTTGCTGATAGTTTCTATTTCCGTCTTCATGTCAATATAGTTTGCAGTGAGTCCATTGTAGTTTCCCTGTAGTTTCTGGTAGCTCATTGTGAACTCATTGAACTTCCTGATTACCATTGCTTTGAACTCAATATCTGATAGTTGAGTTGCCTCTACTTTATTTAGCCTTCTTTCTGAGGCTTCCTCCTTTCCTTTCATTTGGGGATTGTTTGTCTGTATTCCCATTGTTTGTGAGACTCTTCTTGTTAGCTTCAGCTTCTTAAATTCATCTGTTCTGGCCCCCTGGGTTAATGGTGTGACCTTCTGTGGTAGAATACCTGTGAAATTCAGTGGAGCAGTTTCCTTGATCTCCCGAGTTCACTAGTCTTGGGCTATCATTTAAGTTGGCTCTGTGTTTGTCTTTGGGTTTTGATTGTTGTTGGGTCTTTCTTTGGTGGGTCCTTCCCACCAGCTCCTTAACTGAGGGTCACTCTGTCCACCACCTCTTGTATTTTGTTGTGCTGGTAAGAGCAGGTTGTGTTGAAGCTGGTTCTTCCATGTGTACAAGGTTTTGAGGACTCTCTCTTGTTCTTGTTCTGTTCTTTGTACCGGGTATTTTTTCCATTATTTAGTTGTATTTCCATATAGGTCCTGGATTGAGGTTTGTGTGGTTTCCATTCCCTCCTTCTTCTTCTGTTGTTATCTGTTAGTGGTTCTTATGTTGTTGGGTTTCCTCTTCCAGTGGGTATCCTGGTGTTCACCGCTTCCACCTACTCTTTTTTATAATCATTTGGAGGGGGAAGGCAAAACAGTTTAAGACAGCCAGAGAATACTCTATGATATTTACAGTATCAGCTGGTAGAGAAGAGATAGGAGATCCTTTGGCTATGTATAGTGTTAACTGTGATCTTCCACCCAACTAGCCACTTTTTAGAAAGGGTAGAAAGAAGGTAAGACTCTTGTTGAGGAGGGAGGGATTGTAAATTGGATCTAGAAAGCAGTGGGGTTGTGGGAGGTCAGATCCTGAGGTAAGGCGAGATTAAAGGATAGTAAATAGGTGTAGTGTGTGAAGGAATAGAGTTAACCACTACAGTAATAGAGTTCAGGAAACTGTGAAACAGTCTAAGATCTGAGAGGGGTGTTGTGAAGTATTTACAATTGTATGGAACAGCTATTATTTACAATAATATTAGAGCAACTGTCATATGACAGAATCTATGTGATCTGGATAGCAAGAGTAAGGAGTATAGGGCCTTAAGGAGTGTGCTAAAGAACCACAAGTGACGTGAAGGACAGCAAATTAGCAATACACTATGAAAGAGAGAACAGGGGAAACCTGTCAAATGATACAATATAACCAGCCAAGCAAAGAAAACTATACAGAAAGAAAAGGGATAGAAAAATACTATTAAAATAAAAGATGTAAGTATAATGAAAAAAACAATAATAATACATATATGCAATAACTTGCAGGTTCTCTGTAATAGCAAAGTTAATTTTGTCTCACTGTCACTGTCTCAACTGTTGGGATGCCCTCTCTTTGGGTCCAACTCTAGTCTTTTTACAGTTCCAGGTTTTTTTGTCTCACTTGTGGGTATTTAAAAAGATGCAGAAGGGAGGAAGCAGAGATAAAGTTGGAAAGAAAGAAAGAAAGAAAGAAAGAAAGAAAGAAAGAAAGAAAGAAAGAAAGAAAGAAAGAAAGAATAAAGCAAGAAAAAAGGAAAGAGAGGAAAAAAGTATTGAAAGATAAAAAAATAATAAAAATTAAAAAAATAAAAGAGTACTTAAAACCAACCAACCAACCAACCAACAAACGAAAAAAACCCCTCCTGTTGGTTTCAAACTGACCAAACAGATTTTTCTCGTCTTGCTGGCTGCAGCAGGGTGAGGGGCGATTGGTATGTCTTTTCTTCTTTCCTGATCTTCATTCAGCCAGTCTTGCATGTACTTTCCCCAGAGCTAGCCTGATGCCTCTCCCCTGTGCCTTGGGTGTGGGATTCAGGTGTTTCTGAAAGCGCTCTTTCCCCAGGGTTACTGCTGTGCCCTGGGGTGTGGGTGCATGTGCGTTCAGCCAGGCTGCCTAGGTCCCTCAGGTTTGGGTGTGAGCTCTTCCCTGTGCTATGGGGACGCACAGGGCATTCCGTGCAAACTTCTGCACAACCTCAGGATTGCTGCCTGGCTGGGTGGGTAAGAGGCCGAGTGGCTGTTGTAGGAGAATTCCCTAAACAGTTTTTATTTTTGAGAAATTCCTTCTACTCAAGCCTGCCACTCCATACAACCCAATTTTCCAGCCAGACCAGTGACTATCAGAGTCAGTGCCCCTCACAGCAGGACTCTCAACTCTCCCAAGCCAGCATCCACTGACTCTGCGGGTGATCACAGCCCCTGTGTTTTTGCCACTTTGTCTTTTTTCCCCTCTTTGTGACTTCAGGCAATCAGGTCTCTCCCAGTGCTGTTTAAGCCTTGATTGGCCAGGGAGGGAGGGAGCAGTTGACCAGGCTCTCTCCCAAGGACTCTGTGGCAGACCCGGGGTAGGTGCTGGGCCTGGGGCTGCAGCCGCTTTGGTCCCCGAGCCCTGGGACCTTATTGTCCTGAAGTACTCTCCTTACTGTCTGGTTTTTCAGTGTCCACTACAATTTTTGGTCTCTTATTTTCATATATGCTGGTGTACTGTTGGCTGTTTGCTCTGTTCCTCTGTAGATTGGCTAGGTTTTTCTCCTGTGTGTAGGGGAAAGTGGAATCTGCCCCCTCCTACTCTGTCACCATGTCCCCTCCCCCCAGGGTTTCTTTTTAAACCAATTTCTAGTTTCATACCATTGTGGTCAAAAAAGATACTTGATATCATTCTAATTTTTTAAATTTATTGAAACTTGTCTTGTAGTAACATGTGATCTGTCCTGGAAAATGTTCCATATACACTTAAAAAGATGGTATATTCTGCTGCTTTGGGGTGAAATATTATAAAAAATCAATTAAATTAATCTGATCTGTGTCATTTAATATTGCCATTTTCTTGTTTATTTTCTGTACTGAGGAATCTATTCATTGATGTAAACAAACTGTTGAACTCTTTTAGTATGACTGTATTATTGTTAGTCTCTACCTTTATGTACATTAATATTTGCTTCATATATTTAGATGTTCTTATGTTGGGTACACAAAAGTTTACAAGGGTTATATCCTCTTGTTGGATTGATCCCTCTATTATTATGTAATATCTTTCTTCATCTCTTATCTAACCTTTGTTTTATAGTCTATTTTACAGTGTATAGCCTTTGTTTTATAGTCCATTTTGTGTGATATAAGTATTACTACCCCAGTTTTTTCCTATTTGCATAAAATAATTTTTTTCATTTCTTTACTTTTAGTGTGTGTGACTTTTGATGTGAAGTCGGTCTCCTGTAGACAACATACGTATATGTCTTATTTTTTTATCCATTTAGCTACCTTATGTCTTTTTATTGGAGCACTTAATCTATTTAAATTTAGAGTGATTATTGATAAGTATGTAGTTATTGCCCTTTTGCTATTCATACTTTTATTTTCTTTTTTCTCCTTTCTTCTTAAAGAAGTCTCTTTAACATTTCTTGTAATACTGCTTTGGTGTTGATAAACTTATTTAGCTTTTTCTTGCCTGGAAGCTCTGAATTTTTCTTTCAGTTTTAATTGATAGCCCTTCTAGGTAGAGTAGTCTTAGTTGTAGTTTTTGCTTTTCATCACTTAAAATACTTTGTGTAAATTCCTTCTGGCTTAAAATGTTTCTGTTGAGAAGTTAGCTGATAGTTTTATTGGAGCTCCCTTGTAGGTGACTTTATTTCTCTTGTTGCTTTTAAGATTCTTTGTCTTTAATCTTTTGCATTTTAATTATGATGTATCTTGGAGTGGGCCTCTTTGGGTTCATCTTGTTTGTGACTCTCTGTTCTTCCTGTACTTGTGTATTTTTTTCTTCACTAAGTTATGGAAATTTTGTCATTATTTCTTCAAATAGGTTCTCAATTTCTTTCTTTTGCTTTTCTCCCTCTGGTATACCCCTATGATGCATATGTTGTTATACTTGATATGGTCCCCGACATCCCTTAAACTAATCTCATTTAACAGTTTCTTCTCTTTGCTGTTCTGATTTGGTGTTTTCTTTTTCTTTAACAGTTTTCTGATTTGGTGTTTTCTACTATCTTCTCTTCCAAATTTGATCCTCTGCTCATCTCATCTACTTCTGAGTCCTTCTAATGTATTCTTCATTTCAGTTATTATATTCTTCATTTCTGACTGGTTACTTTTTATGGTTTCTATGTTCTTTTTTATGCTTACTATTTCTTTGTTTAAGTTCTCACTGAGATAATTTATTCTTCCTTTTTGTTCCTTGAGCATTTTATAATCAGTGTTTTGAACTACATATCTGGTAGATTGCTTGCCTCCACTTCCTTTAGTCCTTTTTCTAGAGATTTCTCCTTTCATTTAGGACATGTTTCTTTGTTGCTCCATTTTGGTGGCTTTTCTGTGTTTGTCTCTATGTATTAGGTAGATATGTTATGTCTCCCTTATCTTGGCAGAGTGGCCTTATGTAGTGGGTGTCCTGTGGGACCCAGTTGTATACTGTTCCTTATTACCTGAGGAGGGTACTTTGGGAGTGTCTTGTGTGGGTTGTGTGTGCCCTCCCATTGTAGTTGAGTCTTGATTGCTATTGGCAATCAGTAGGTGACATTCTCCCTCAGGCTGGCTGACTCTGAGGACTGGCCGTGACCATAGTGTATAAGCTGCTGTATTGGGGCTGACCATACAAAGTGGGATTCACTGTAGTGGGGTCTGTTGCCTGCAAGACCTCCCTTTGTGTATGAATGCCACCTGTGGAGCTAATCAGGTCATGCTCTGTTGAGGTATGAAATTAGCCACCAGGTAAGTTGATCTGGGGGCCTTTTGGGAGGGACTCTGGTGCAGGTCAATGTCAGAATCTGCCTGTTACCAGCTTTGGGCTACCTTTTAGGAGCTACAAAGCAATCTGAAGTCAGTAGCTGCCTATTCTGGGCCTGGATGCCCATGGGAGGGGCTAGGTTTCAGTGAACCAACAGTAGCTGCTACCAGTACTTGGCCTGGGGCAGGTCATCAAATGACCTAAGGCACTCCAAGGCTTTCCACTGCCTGCCAACTGCCCATAATGCTCAGTCTCTAAAAGAGCCTCAGTCAGTATAGGACTCAGGGAATCACCAGAGTGGGCCACTTGTTGTTCACCAGGTTAATATAGACTCATATTTGGCACCACTTATGTACCTGAAGCCTCTCAGCATATGCCTCAGTGTACACTGGGTACAGCTGTCACCTGCCCAGGATCTGTGGACCTTTTCAGTGGGGCAAAGTCTCAGATAGTCATCAAGGTAAAGCTAGTGTATTTCATCAGGCTGATGGAGATTCAGATTTGGTTGTGTGGGTGGAGGGCTCATTACAGGGACAATGGTGGCTACCCTTCCATACCTTGCCCTGAAGCCAAGTAACTCAGTTTCTTTTGTATGCCTCTACTCTCTCAGACTTCAGCTTGATCAGAATGCCTCAAGAATTTTTAAAGAAGATTACAATATGCGACCAGGCTGGTTTCAACTGAAAGAACCTTGGATCCTGCTCTAATTAGGTAAAGCAGGATCTCAGGGAGTCAACAGGTTGGAACTAATGGAGTTCACTAGGCTAATGTAGATTCAGATGTGGCTACAGGAGAGGAAAGCTCAACACATGGACATTTTCAGTCATCCCTTCAATCTTTGCCCTGAAGCCACACCACTCAGTTTCTCCCTGTATGTCTCTGGTGCCCCCACCCTGTGGTCTCTCCATTGGAGCCCAAGATGAATGCCTACAAGAGAGAGTTTGTACAGTTCCCACTTAATAGGATGGTTTGGTTTCCAGTAGCCTTCTGTGTTACCCAGATAGGCAGAATTCCCACTTATTTTTACAGCCAGATATTATGTGGGCTCTTCTTCCTGGCACTGGCATGGGGCTGAGACCCCTCACTTCTCGGGGGAACCTCTGCAGCTGAGATATCCCTCCAGATTCTCAACCACCACAAATGGGTTCAGGGCCAGCTGTTTCACATCTCTGCCCATCCTACCAGTCTCTCTAATCCCTAGTTATAAGACTCTGTTTGGCTGTTCTTCGGATGGTTATTCAGATTGATTGTTCTATAATTTTGTTAAAAATTTTTTTACCAAGGAAAAACAAAGTTTATTTAACACCATATCACAGTGATACAGACATTGTTTTTCATTAAATGCATTGGGGTGACATTAATTGATAAAATTATTTAGGTTTCAAGTATACAATTCTATGATAAATCGTCTGTATATTGCTTTGTGTGTCCATCACCCAAAGTCAAATCTCCTCCTGTCACCATATATTTGTTTACTCTTCACTATCCTTTACCCCACTTCTTTCTGGTTACCACCATACTGTTGACTGTGCCTGAGTTTTTGTTTGTATTTCTTGTTTATTCATTTGTTGCTTTCAGTTTTATATATCATGCTAAGCAAAATAAGTCAGACAGAAAAAATCAAGAACTATATGATTTTATTCATGTATGATATAAAACTGAAAAATTTAGTTGTAATTTTGATGTGGTTATGGGAGGAGGTGAATGCTATGTCCAACTACTCTGCCATCTTGACCAGAACTGTACCACCTTTGATCTTACTATATCTTTTGCTTTTCCTGTGACCTTGATCACATTCTATCTGGCTGTGTCTTCATAAGCAAACATTTCACTCTTGCCTATAATATCACTAACACCTTAAGAACTGCATTGATGTCCTGCTTTTATTTGTATTTCTTACAAATAACAACATTATCATAAAAGCATTGCTCAGTAAATTTTTGTTGAATGGGGGCAGCATGGCATACAGGCTAAGCCTTGTCCTTTTGGAGATAAGAAAACCAGAGATCATATTTTCTATTTTCTTCCTGTGTCAACCATAGGGAAATCACCTATCCTCTCAGAGCCTAAGTTTCTTCCTTCCTTCCTTCCTTCCTTCTTTCTTTCTTTCTTTCTTTCTTTCTTTCTTTCTTTCTTTCTTTCTTTCTTTTCTTTTTTGTAAAACAGAGAATAACAAACAATATCTACTGTATAGGATATTGTGTCTGTCTGTAAAAGAGATAATGCATGTAGAATATTTGGCATAGAGCTCAGCAGAGAGCAAACACACATTAAATAGTTGCTATTATTTCAGGTATTTTTGAATAAATGCTATAATATTCCTGTGGATAATAAAGATTAGTATTCTCATAGATAATTGTAAATCATACCTAACAGACCATGCTGGTATGTTGGGATTTTACACACACACACACACACACACACACACATACAGCTATCTGTAGCCACATAGATATGATGACAAATATTATTAGCTTTTAGTGAGTATCTTGATAAGTTCTTATATGTGTATAAAAACATGGATCTTCTTATATATTCATGTAGGAATTCTCTACTTTCAAAATGTTATAGCAGATACTGAAACAGACTGACAATGTATCTGAAACCACTTGGGAAAGTAGCTAGGACAAGTAGAGGCTACATTTTCATTCATATGTTAATTTTAATTTGCCTAGCTTTGGAAAATGTAGTGTTCAGGTCAAAACTCCTGGTTGCCAACCTCAAAAACTGTCTCTAGCTAATTATACAGAAAGGAATTTACTGGCAGGATTTTGGTGGGTGTGGTGATAGGGGCAGTTCACAGAATTACCAGGAAAGTTGGAGATCTAGGCTCATAAAATGGTGGCAAGGACGGATGCAGCCATAAAGGTCAGATTGCTAAGGATGTTGTCATAGATAGACTCTGTCTTTCCAGATCATCCACTGCCACAGAGGTAGGCATTGGCTGCTATAACTCCTGGGCTCTTGATTCCACTGTGACCATGGCAAATAACCTCTGAATGTCTGCATGCCTTGGCCACTCATTCAAGATGGCACATCTGGTGAGCCAGGCTTTGTCATACCTGGTTTTCTAGCTGTCCTGAAGAGGGGAGGGCAAAGATCTGCTCCTTACAATTTCTGCAAGGAGGAGGCAGGTTCTACCTCCTACCTGCTTTGGGATTACCTGCACCTCCATGGGTGTTTGGATGCTTGGCAACTCCTGTAAATAACCAATAGAGCTAGCAAGAAAGAGAGAGGCAACCTGAAAACTGTACCAGAAATAAAAGGTCCAGAAGTAGTTCCTTAAAGAATTTTCCATTCAGATAATGGACATCTTCTCCAATCTTTTCCCACCCTGAGTGCATATGAAATGACAACAGGAGTATTTTCATCCCTCTTTGTGTAGATAAAGATGTAAAGAAATCCCTTCTTTCTTAGCAACATTAATTGATGGCCACTAAAGTTACCATGTGTGGACAGTGACCTTTCTAAAAAGCATGATAATGTGATGAAAAGAGTTGCTAATGCCAGATACCTATTGATAGACAGAGAAACAGGTTCTCTGGAGCCCAATGGGTAGAGGCAAAGCCTCCCTCTTAAAAGGGGCAGCAGATGGTATTCTCCACCACCCCTGACAGAATAATGGCTGGAAGAAGCAGTAGGGCTCCATCTGGGAGAAACACTGTCTTGTAGCCATGTAGTCAATGTGTTTGAAATCTTTACACTTTCTTTGGTGCTCTTGCAGAAGCTTAGATTTTAGGAGGCTGGAAAATTCCAATCAGGAAGAACCACAACTTTTCACGTTACTTCAGAGCAGATAGAATGACTTTGAGAATACATAGGAAAAAGATAGCAAGGTGGAGTGTTAAGCATACATCGGGAAAGCCACAAATTATTTAGTAAGAGAAATGAATAGGTGGGTGGATGTCAAGCTCTGATATTTGAAAATGTTGGTGGCCAAAGAGTTTATCTTCCTTCCCAATCTGACCCACAATATTGAGCCAGAAAATGTGTTCATGACTATTTCCATGCCTCTTACTCAGCTACAAGTCATTTCCCCTTTCAGATTATTTCCACTTTTAAGGCCCGATTTCCATTTGCTTTTTGATCTTCTGCTTTTAAGACATTTAGCCAGTATCATTATGGGCCAACTGTCAGGTTTTCTTTGAAGGCTTTGAACTTGTCATTTATCTTTTGTACTTGTGGGTGGATTCTGTTTGTGACTTGCTGGTTCCAAGTAGACAGAGTTTTACTGGTAGACCAAAAGAAAGAGGAATTCTTATTAAAGGATAGAGGTAAACCTGAAAATTTCAAGACACCTCCTGTAAACATCAGTGACAGTTGGGAGTAAAGATTCTGCAGAAAAGTAATAATGTGATTATCAATTTATTAATGAATAATAAATGATGTGATACAGTCAAACATGAAAGTTTCAGCATCAACAATTATATGGGACTCCCAAGAAAAATTTCTTTTTAAGTGTTATTTACTGTTATGCAAAATATTATTAATTAATATTCTCAGTTTAATTCTTCATTGTTGTTCATAAAAAATTATTCTGGAGCTGGGTCCATCTAACATAAAAATTTGTAAATGGTTAAATAATTCTTTATGTTTTCTACAAACACTGCTGATGGTTTCTTGTCTTAATTTTAAGCTTTTTAAGGGCAAGAATTATGAAATATTTCCCTTTGTATTCCCACAGCTCATAATTTTTATCCAGCTAGCAAGTGCTTAGCCTACACACATAGTCACCTTTACCATTTTTCTACTAGTTGTGGTGTGGTGGATTGGCCTTATTTATTCTTTTCACGCTCCCGTATCTCAAGGAATCAAGGATTATACTTTCTCATTATGTCTAAATAGGATCTAAAATTTTATTCTAAATGACACAGATGAAGGCACTTATTAAAGTGCAATTGTGGATTTAATCATGGATACACTGCTAAAAATCATTTAATGGATGAACTCCCACCACCCACATACATCATATACAATAGGGTAGTGTTTTGCACTTGCTTCAACATCATCGTCTGAGAAGTAGTTCTTATTCCCATCCTTCTCTCTTAGAATTTCAACTTTGTCTCATTCAGCTGCTGAATTGTTAAACAAAATGCCACTTTGGCTTTGTATTTCTGAAACTATGTCTTTATTGCATACTGCACATCTTTATGGCAGTCACAGGCTCGCCAAAGAATTAAATCCAAAATATTCATTTATCCCCACATTATTTCCTTAATGTCTGCCCCCCACCCCAGGAGAAACTTCCTTGCCCTTGTTCTATGTTGTTCCCATCGCAAGATGCTCCATGGAAGAGAGCCAAGCGGTGGGCAGTGGCTGTGAATCCCCGATAACAAGCGCCTCACATTTCCCTGGCATTTCCATTTGCTAGTGCGCTGCTGCGGCCGCACGCCTGATTGATATATGACTGCAATGGCACTTTTCCATTTGACATTCTCTCTCTCTTTCCCTTTCTCTCTCTCTCCCTGTGTCGCTTAAACAACAGTCCTAACTTTTGTGTGTTGCAAATATAAAAGGCAAGCCATGTGACAGAGGGACAGAAGAACAAAAGCATTTGGAAGTAACAGGACCTCTTTCTAGCTCTCAGAAAAGTCTGAAAAGAAAGGAGCCCTACGTTTCTCCTAAGGTAAGCAGGAAAACAACGCTGACGGCTTGCCTAGGAAATTACTTCTTTCCAAACGGAGCATTTCACCCTCCTCTCAGACAAAGAGACAACCTTTAAATACCACTTAAATTTGCATTAATATAGTTTAATTTGCATTGATCTGTGGCATGCTAGCATTGTGTGTGTATGTGTGTGTGGTTTAAACGGGTCTTTTACGTCTGTGACAGAGCAGGAGAGCCTGACAGAAAGGTTAGAAAAATCTCTTTTGGTTGGACTTAAAGAGATTTGATTTTGAAACTCGCTGAGTAGTTGGATGTAACTTTGTAATGGTTCTTATATTTGACCATGTGAAAGGAGACTGAGAAGCAACAACTTGGGCACATGGATTCCCGAATCCCCAGTATCTTCCCCACTGTCCTCATCCCTCTTACAATGGGGACACTATTAACGCTGGCAAACCTCTGCGTTTAAACGCGCACTGTTTACTTTTATTACTACTTTATATATGCTGCTGATCTCCTGCCAGGGCTCTCCCAGAGTGGTTAGAATGACTTCAAACAACAGGCAATATTTACTTCTAGCTTTCTGTGTCATGCTTTGCAGGATTCTGTTCCTTTTGCACTCTTCTCCCAAAGTGCAAGTACTTTGCTTCCATAAATGCAGGCAGGAGTACTGACTGACAAGAGAAGAGGATGGATTTACTATATGATTTTGATTGGGCAAAAATTCCGAGGAAATGCATGCTGTTTGCCTTGGCCTTATTGCAAAGGGTTATTTTTAGTAGTCTGTTTGTCCCTGCAGCAGGACCGATGCTACACTAAGTAGTGTGACAGGGAAAGGATGCTCTCATCAGCACAAGGACCAGGACTTATTGGAATGACTCCTACCTGAGGAATATTCAGAGGGTTCTTTTAATCTCCTGAATATAAGTTCTCTGTTTAAGGGAACAATTGGGCTTTAGGAGGCCTGAACATAACTCTTTCTTGGGGGACGGGAAGTTTGAATGTGTACAGAATGTTAATGACTCAGAATGTCCTGTAAATGAGGCTCTTTGTAATCAAGGAGTCTAGATAAACCCACATAAAAGAGGCAGACTCTCTTCCCTACTGAGATTCAGGTGCTGGGAGGCGGGGGGGGGGGGGGGGGGGGGGGGGATATTTGGCAGGATGAGAGTTCCATGTTCTATTCTTTGCAACTGTTATTTGTTATTAATAACAAATATGGATGCTGTGAAAAATGTCTGCTTTCAGTCATAATATTATTAGTATATTTCAATTACAATGACCTGGTATTGGCAAACTGCTCCAACATATAGTATTAAATACCAGGTGCATTTGAAAACATAGAGATGCCTAAAATGCAGTGTTGGTTCTGGGTGTCAACAAAATACGGTGGGAGACTGCAGAATGCTTTTTGATTGTGTGTTTACACCAAAAGCAAACATGTACCCATTTTCTCCTCACTAGTTTGGCTTCTGAAAATAACTTTAAGGTTCTATCAACCAATGTCCAGTGTGGAACAGAGACATGATCTATGGGGAACCTTTCTGATTTTCTCTAATAAATAGCTTAGCAGGCATTATTAAAAGAAAATATGGCTTTTGAATGAGTTAATTTACAACTTTGGGATATTCACTGTTTGAGAAAGCCTTTAATGATGCTATGGATTCTATTGCTATACAATTTTAGTGATTTTCTTTAAAAGTGCTGCTGTTAAGGCATTTAGCTGAATCAAAACAATTTTCTTAAATTATTATTCAGATTATCACATAAGAGTGTCTGAACACAAAACACAATGTTTTGAGTCATTTACTGTAAAATGCATTTAGTTCAGGTGAAGGGAAACTGTTTGAGGCCTTCTTGATGACTGTGTACCAAGCAGTTAACACCCACAGATGGAAACACGCCTATGGAGTTTTCAATCTTAATTCGAGTTCCAACAACACTGTCAAGGGGAATATTAATCATTTTGCAATACATTTAACAATTTCCAACTCATTTATTTTCCTGGGCCCTTGAAAAATGTGTTGAGTTTCTTAGAATTATAGCCACCAATGGTGGTCACAATTTTAGTTCACTTCAAGAACTAACAATTCAAGTACTATTATTCTTATTGGTTAATTATTCATTCCATCATTTTTTAATGAATTATGCTAGCTGTTATGGGTGCAAAGATGGGTGAGACATTGTCCCATGCTCTCATTCTCAGTCTATATGTTATCTCCAGTTAGATTTTGGAACTGAAATGGGCTTTGCCAATGGGTAAACTGGGCAATGACCTCATTATAATAAATCATTTAAAATATGTGTTATTATTCTGATTTACTTGAAATGATTGCCACTTATCAATGGGTTTTCTTTTCATTTATGATTAAGGGGTTCCTGTTGGACCTTTATCAGCAGATCCTGGGTACAAGTTACTTGCATAGCTATCATGGCCTGGATCTTTCCTGCGTATGTAGAAGAAAGTAAGAAAAGAGCAGTTTAACTTTTCTCTGCTCTCTTGAGCACCCTTTATAAAGGGTCACATATTGTTTTTATCTGAAATCTACTCAGAAGCTGACATCAGGGGCCCTTAATGAATCATTGAATTAGAAACATGTACAGATGAAGATGCAGTCACTATCTCCCACCACTTACTTGTCCAACTTCCAGGATCAAAATCAATGACCTCTGGGCCTGACCTAAATTCAAGAGGCCCCTGGGAAAAAGTTGCCAGAAGTTGTTCTCCAAACCCAGGTCTTCATCAGAACCATACAATGTTGCTTTCAAATAATCAAGTCTTTTGTTTTTTGACACGGGTAGGGTACTAGGAAACAACACTGAAGACAACATCACTAGGGTCCTTGATTCGGTCCTTATCAGCAGATGACACCTCCCCCATACCCAACAGGTGGATAAAGTGCCTCTGACTCCCTGGGGTGCCTGACTCACCCTAGCCAGCCCTCAGCTTCTTGGTCAGCAACCTTCTAGTCTACTCTCACCTCTTCCCATGACAAGTCAGTTAGTGCTAGTTTGTTCAGGCCTCTTGGCTCAGCCATTGGGAGCAGAAAGGATCGGGAGCCAGGTGGAAGGACTGAGAAATGCTAAAGCAGAAGGAAGTTGGGCCATGTTAGGGTGGATGAGCTCCAGGGCCCAGATTTCTGTGGCCTGCCATGGCTCTGATCAGCTGTCATTTCCTCTTTGTATATGACACTGTGGAACATATTAAAATTTTTCTTGGATGGTATGTTTGGAATTCCTCTGATGCCCCACCTCACCAACTTACCCGGACAATAAAAGCAAGGTTGTAAGCCTTTGAACAGCTGGCAGGCTATATATTTCCCCTCTTTCTTTCGCATAATCTAATTCAGAAAAGAATCCAGCTAAACTGGCAGTGCCATGTCTGGGTACTTGTTTCCTACAAGTCCTTCTCCAGCCCTTCCTGGAATCATCCTGGGTGGCATGTGGACTTTCTTTTCTTTTGCTCTCCACCACCCCCACCCTGCCCCCTTTTCCCTTCCCCTGAGCTCCTTCCATTGTGAGATTACTCTTTGCTCTGCCTGTTTTCCTGACAGCCTGGGTCCTGTTCCTTGAGGTCTCCCCATCTCCATAGTATTCCCAGGATGTCATTCTTGGCAGTAGCTCTGCTGGACTGATAAAATTGGGGGGCTTTTGGATCCCTGACCCTTAACCCACTCAGAGAGAGGAGAAGCCTCATGGCTCGGCTGCCTTTTAGGCTGCTGAGAGCAGGGTTGGAGTGACCCGGGCTGGCAGGGACAAGCATACCATCACAGTGACCCGCACATCTCCAGCAAAAGGCTGAGGGTGGGAGTGCTATGGGAATGCCTGGATGCACTTAGGCCTACATTAAGAGAAAATTGGTTATTCTCTCTTTCAGAGGAAGAGACAAGAGACTTAAAACAAAGCTCCTTGGATTCTTAAGCCCTGCCTTGTCCCCTTTCTCCGTCCTTCCCACATTCTTCTCTTACTAAGGAAAAAGAAAGAGAAACAAGACTTTTAATTTGACTAACTTGTGCCTAAATGTCTTTAAGAAACCCATCTGGTAAAAGGGAAAGGGTAGAAATGGATCCTGGGTTAAGCTGAACTAAAAATGCATGGGGCTGGGGAGACAGGGAGGAGTTTTTCTAGTTTTTTTTTTCTTCTTTTAACACAGAACAACGGATTGGTTTATGAGTTGCAAATGGAAAGAACTGGACTTTTCAATTAGACATTCCCATTTAAGAGCCTCATGCAACCCCCTCTGTGCAGCATCTTTAAAAGATGCTGCTAATGTCCTTGGGACCAAAAGGTATTAAAGAGCAATCTACAATGCAGCTTCCTATTACTTTTCTTTCCCTAAGAGCTTTAGTAGTCTTTCTGAATTAGATAAAGTTCATTAAAAGACCCAAAGAAAAAAAATAACACAGTTGAATTAAAATGAGTCTTTTCCCGTTAGCTTGACAAGAAGAAAAAAAGGAAAGAAAAGAAAGAGAAGAAAGAACCAACTCCCCTCCTCTGCCACTTCTTGGGTTTTAATATGAATTATTCCATACAAGTCCCTAGGCTAGAGGATCTATTTAAAGATGCCTGGCAGCATGAAGGGAGAGGGTAAAAATACAACTACTCTTTTGTCCATCAAAGGTTTTCTTTTTCATTAAGAGCATTCCTATTTTCCTGTCTGCCCCTGCCAGTGGCAACATTCCAGCTGGTAGTACCCACTCCTTAACCATCAGATCAGCAACCATGAATTTCTATGCTTGATTCCAAGAGAAAACAAAGAGTGGGGAATCCTTCTGAAACTCTCATCTATGTATAGCAGTATGGGAGAAGCTGGTGCTGAAATAAATGCTGGCTTGGCTGTGCAGGTTGCATGCTGCAAATTCACACGCCTACACATTTGAGTTTTTGAGGAATCTTGTGCCAATGGCATTCTTTCTGTTGCCAACTAGCCCTCACATCTGCAGAGCTTTTTTTCTTGTGTGCCTCTCTCTAGTTTGCTTGGTATCATTTATGCTTACTGTTCCCTTCAGAGGGTCTCAGAGTCTGATGGATGAGCACATATTGCTGAGAATCACACCCCCAGATCTATTTTCAATAGTCAGACTGTAACACCCTGGATAGGGTTGACATTCTGGAACAACAACTTTCTTGTTAGAAAGAGTGCTGACTCAAAAAATTTAAAAAATGAGTAACTTCAGTTGGCTATATATCCCCAGTGCTTATAATCAGGAATTCATACAATTAAGGTCCATTTCACCCTCATGTCAAAATCTGCACATGAGTATTAAACTTAGTTCTATTAAATTTAGATAATTTTTCTTTTTGTTTTTCTATAAAAGCTAAGAATTTTTCATACAATTTTCTCTCTTCCAAGGGGACTGGCTTAATCCCAACTTTTTCTTTTAAGCTGTGATCCAACCAATTGCAGTATCCTTTAAAAATGAAAGGGCAACAGGTTAATGCATTTAAGAAAGTTGATGAGTTGTCAGAAAATGCTCTAGGGTGACCTTTCTGCAGTGTCACACACCAACAATAGCTCTAAACATGGAGTTCCTTTCCATTCTTTCATCAATAGGGAATAAATATAAAAAGAAAGCAGCTCATGGGAGAAGTAACAAAAGAGAGGAGAAAGGATTATTTTTGATGTTCAAAATCTGCCACTGTAGATTTTCAAATAGCACATTTTCAGAAAGGAAAGTTTCCCTTAATTTTACCTACTCACTCCCAGGAACAGGGGTTTGAACTCTGAAGTTGCTTTCTTTACTTGATATTAAAAAAGAAGGTTCACTCTTCAAGTGAAAAAAATATCCCATCTTTAACTCTAAGTAAAGTGTAGATTCTTCCTCTAATGGATAGGAAGAATCAAAGAAAGTCAGTCCTTATTCAAAGTTCAATTTTCTTTCAAACACAAGGTGGTATTTTAGAACTTGATACGTTCCTATGATTTTCCCTCAAATTATGAGAAATTACTTCTTTTCAGAATTTAATTTTTTGAGCTTTGAAATCTAAAGGCAGCAGAAGAGAATTGTTGCAGAATTAGCAACCAAAAGATATAGTTATATGTTATTTAAACAAAGCAAGATACAAACAGAAAAACAACAGCCCAATAATTTCAGAGTTATTACAGGGAATTGTTTTTGGAAACATGTTTTAATGTGATATTATTTTAACTTTACCCGTCTGACACAGGTCTGCATGCACAAGTGTTCCACATTGCAATAACACTGAATTCAGTATTCAAATCCTACCATTGGAAAGAAAAGGTATGGAAAGACTATATTGCCCCTATTGTTTATGCTTCATTTCTAACTAAGGGCTCTACAGCTGTTAGGTGAGGTCACTACTCATCATTCCAAAACATTGCTGTGGGTGAGAAGATTCAAATGTAGCATGGAAACACTTTGAAGAAAAGCCAACATACTCATTTGGCTCCAGGGTAAACAGGAGCTTGTACCCTGAGCTAACACTGGTCACCTTTCTTCTCCTAAGACTCTTACACCAGAGCCAGCAGTCCACTGGCAGAACCAGTGTCAAATTACATCAGCACCAGGGTCCCCAAAACACCTGGCCACCATTTCTTTTCTACATGTAGAGTACATCCATGTGTTTTGCAGGACTGAGTCCCTGGATTGGTTATCTCAAAATTCTCCTGTTTCCTTTCCAAAGGGTTTAACATAAGGTGAGTGGTTAGAATGTGCCTCATTCCTCACATGAAACCCCCTTCCTAGGAGGAAGTGGGGGAAAAGAAGGGAACCTTTTCTAATGAAATTGTGCTATTTGAAATCATTGAGAGAGCAGTGGCAGATTTTGAGAATGAAAAATAATATTTCTTCCTTCTCTTCTGTGGCTTTCTCCCTCCCTATTTTTATTACTTATTGATGAGGGATGGAAGAGGATTCCATGTTTAGGGCTATTGTTGATTTGTGGCACTGTAGACAGGCATTTTCTGACAGTTTGTGACCAAATCAGTTACAACTTTTAGTGGGCTCATTAGATTTAGAGAAATAATCCAAACTACTGGAGGAAAAGTCTTTAACTGTTTTGTGCTTTTTGACCATGGGTAATCAGACCTGGTCATTTCCAATATATGCAAGGTTTGTATTCTAAAAGTCCATTAATTTTGTCAAGCGTTAAGAGTGAGTCTTTGCATAGAAACTATAGAAACCCAAAAAAGCCCAGCACAGGATCCAAGAGTCATACACAATGGGCAACTCTTTTAGACCTAAGTTCCAGTCCAGGGCTTCAAGAATGCACCATACCTAGCACAAAGGTTCCACACATAGCAGAGTATCTTGCTCTCAACAACTAGAACCTTATTCATTCTATATCTGCAGAGAGATAACTCTTCTAATTAATTTTCCTCTTCTATCTTGAACCAGAACATTACATATGACTCCATTTGGGCATGAGGATCTGTGTCTCAGCCTCAGTTTAAGAATAACAGTCATTTAGGAGTGTTGAACTCAGCCTATACCATCATCATCATCATCATCATCAAATGAAAGAAGTTTAATTCTAGAATGATTGACTATTATTTATTTCTTCTCTCCCCATTTGGTGGACACGGGAAAAACACTACATATACATTGTAAGACAACTTTAAGGTAAATAAGAACTGGTAAAATATCCTCACAAACTGCTTCCTATTATTAACCACATATTATTAATTTATGAATGAAATTGATTTTAAGGGCTATTTTTATTTCAGGCCATCAATATGGCCTTATCAAGGAAAAAATTCTTATAGTTTAGCATTCAGTGTTGCCTCAGGCACCACATGAGAATTTGTTTAAACTTTTCCACAATCATTAACTTCTTGAGTATGGAAGGAACTCTTTCTATAGCATTGATTTGGAGACTACATAGCTCCAAAGCAGATGCTATACTCTGAGAAGCTTATAGTTAGAGAATGTTAGAAATTGGTAGTCATAGAAGCATCTAGACCATTCCATTCACTTTGCAAATGAGGAACCTGAGTTCCAAAGAAGTCAAGTCACTTGTTCAAGATTGTATAGCCAGTGATGGGAAGGTAGAACTCAAAGCTTGAGGTTCCTCAGATCAGCCTTCTTTCTACCATATCAGGCAACAGTAGAATGCTCTTTAGGTTTCAGAATATAGTAGATTAGTTATCTAATATTTCTGGAAAATGAGTGTAAAGCACTGGGAAATGGGGTACTAACAACATAGTCTAGAAATAGGTTTGAGGAGAAAAAGATAAAAGCTGTAAGTAAGTGGGAGTTTAGATAACATGAAAGGTTCCCCTGATTTCCTGAAAATCAGAATTTTAAGTTTTAGCCAGTCTCAGGGTTGAGTCGTCCTATACCACTCCCTTCTCAGACAGTAAATTTATTCAATCTGAGGACATATATACACAGGTGGGTCCATTTGAGAATTGACTTATTTCAAGACATTATAGTCATACCTCAGTACTCATTGGCTTCAGAACTCATCAAACCCCTGTACTCATTGCATTTTGACAAGAAAAAAATGTTTCAGCACTCAATGTTTGTGCAGGACTTGTCACACTTGCTAGAGCTTGAGTGAGTCATGATGCACCTTGCAAGAGAAAATGCATCATGAGTTCCAGAACGGATTAATGATGAGTGCTAAGGTACCATTATACTTCTAGTCCCAGTCCTTTTTCTTCACCCCTGATTACCTCAGGATTGTTATTTACTGCTTCTTTCCTGAGCTATATTTTCCCTTTCCTTTTGTTTCTCCCATCTCTTTTATTCCTCCATCACCATCACTGCTGAGTTTGACCATGCTTGGCTAGTAATGCAGATTAGGAGAACAGAGGGTCCTATCCCAGACTGGAGGACTACTATTTAATTACAAGGATGTCATTTTCTCTCTCCTAAGGTGGCACAATGGGGGCCTCACATGCTTCTTCAACCTCTGATTGTAGTGTAGATGCCATGACACAACAGGGGCAGGAGCTGCACCCTCCCAATTGACCTTGTGGCTCCCCACCCTTGGAGCTACCTGAGGCTGGCAGGTTGGGGGCCTGGCAGCATTCATAGTCAGCCCAAGCTTGGCTTCTTGGCTGTTACTAATGTGCTTCCAGATAAGAATAATATCATCTTATTAAAAACTCATTCATTGAGTGCATGGGATGCTTTATAGAATCCAACATGCTGTTTACAGTTTATAAATTAAGTGCCTTGGGAGGAGGAATCTGACTTATTCTCCAAGGCATCTAGTTGACTAGATCCAATTGGAATTCTTTGAGTTCCTGGGAAGGGGTTACTTAGCACTTCACACTCTTTGATTAGACCTTGAGATTTTTGCTTTTCTAATGCTAGTATGGTGTTGTCTAGGGGCAATCTTTCTTCTACACTGAAATCCTTGATTTTGGTGGGGAGCAATTTCTTTGAGAGAAGCTCTACATTCTGCCATCCTTACCTTACTCATGGCTGATATGATTGTTTTAAATTATAATAAATATAAAATAATTCTGTCTGTTACACTGATGCCATTCCAGAGTCATTATATTTTATCTGCTTAACTTAATCCTCTTTGAAATGATGCAGTGCATGTTGGATACAAATTATATGTTAAAGGAGTTTATCAATGAGTCCAAAGAATGATTCAGGAAAACAACAGGTCAAGACTCTGTACTGGTAGATGCAGTGAGCTGGAAGAAGGAATTAGGGTAGGACCTATTATTTTCCCCAACCTTTAGCTTTTATCTCCTGGAACATCAACAGACACATAGTAGGTGCTTAGTGAATGTGTTGAATGAATGCTTATTAAAAGAAACCACAGAAGGCAACACCTCCATATATTAGCACTGAAAAGAGCCCTGGGTGTGTGAGGGGGTGCAGGGGGAAATGAATACTGGAGTACCATCATCCCTTGTCTGACAAGCAGGGCAAGAATAAGGCTATTCTTGGCACATGCCACTTGTTTTAGCCTGTTGCTAGAATAACTTTGTGAGAAATCAGCACTTTACCCTCTGCCAGGCAGAAGGTCAGCCCAAGAGTGAACTGATTTCTGGACATAACACCATCTCTCACCCAGGAGGCTGTGGGCCCACTGTAAGCTCTGCTATATTATTTCGCTGAGGATGACAGGTGGGGAAATCTGGGCACCAGTTGTTCTTTTCCACTGGTATCGTTTGGAGGGTAGCTCCAAAGTTGGGCACACCAAACTCCATGCCTCTCCTGCTAGCAAAAGGTCCACATTGGAGCTATTAGAATGTGGGCTGTGTACACTGGCCAAGTCCATGTCTCAGAGACTGTACCCAAAGCACAGAGCAGCCCTGGGGCTACTGAGTTCAACAAGAGAGTCATTTTCTCATTTAATCCATCATTTGCTGGGCTGAGGTTCTAAGTCTTGATAGGCAGCATTTGATTTTATGGTATATGGCTTTTAAAAAATGAAAGCAGCCCTGACTGGTGTGGTTCAGTGGGTTGGGTGTCATCCTGAGGACCAAAAGTTTACTGGTTTAATTCCTGGTCAGGGCACATGCATGGGATGTGGTCAAAGTTCTCAGTTGGGGGAATGTGAGAGGCAACTGATTGATGTTTCTCTCCCTTTCTTTCTTCCTCCCTTTTCTTCTCTCTAAAAATAAATAAAATCTTTTAAAAACGAATTAGAATTAAATTTTAAGAAAAATGAAAGAAGCTCCTATAAGACAGCCCTATGAGGGGGGCCTCCAAAATTGGAATTTATTTATTAAAAAATTGTGTATTCTTACATGTTTAAACTTGCCACCTTCAGAGCACTCTCCATTTGATGCAATACATCTATCAATACTTTTTTTCCACTTCTCAAAACAGTTTTTGAACTTGTCAAATTTTATGCCTTTGAGTGCTTCTGCTTTTTTTTTTTTTTACTTCACTTCTTCCACATCTGCAAAATATTTCCCTTTGAGGACTTTTTTCATCTGGGAAAACAAACAAACAAAAACCTGATCTTGGGGTGAGATCAGGTGAATAAGGAGGGTGGGGCATGGTGGTCATGGCATTTTTGGTAGAAAACTGCTGAACACTCAGTGTGGTGTGGGCAGGTGCACTCATAAATCACCCATCATGGAATGGGCAAACAAGTTGAGTCTTCAAAAAAATTCACCGAACCAAGGTGCAGTCTCACAACAATGCTAGCTGGTACACTGATGCAGATGGATTCCTAGAACACTCCTGTACTACAGGGGGCCCACCGTCTAGGAGATAATTCTATTTTGGGTCTCTCCCTCAGATACCCTTAGACTTCCATAAAGTCAGAATCTCAAGTGATGTAAATTTCCTTCATTTCTAATTTTCCTCTTTGTGAGCATTTCCCTCAGTACTCTGCATATTCTCACCAATGCACATACTGACCAACACAATGTTAGGACAACTCAACTTAATATCCCTCTTTTCTTAAGCATTATGTTTATTCCTTCTTTAACACAACAGTGTTGACTTATTCAGTCTGGACACTTAAGGTCAAAATCCCAATGTTATTTTGCAAGAATCTTACCTTTATGTTTTGAAGTTCTGTGAGCTCTGTGGCACATTTATATTGTTTCTTGCATTCTTATTTCAAAGGCTAATATAAAAACTGAACAAAAAGTACCATGCTTTGTGTGTTGAAATGAAAAGTCTATTATTAGTGGTGCAGCAACATTTCCTCTGTCACTCTTTTATACTTTACTTTTATTATTACTTCTGAGTTCAACTTATCATCTTTAAAGAGAAAATCACATAATACAGTTACATTTTGTGTGATGTTAACTATCTCTTTATCAGTATAAACTTCATGATATTTGCTTGCAAAAATATTTTATTCACCTTTAAGGAAAAAAAAAATTAACTGTGCTTGCAATTCAGGATGTTGGTACTAGGTGGCAGTAGTGCATAAGAACAAAGAATAGACTGGCTTGTCCTTCCATATTTATAAGAAATAAAAATATATACATGTTCCTTGATTTCCCTTCCTCTTCTTTCCCACGTTATCCCCCCCCCCACCCTCTCCTCTGGTTACTGTCAGTTTATTCTTTATTTCAATGTTTCTGGTTATATTTTGCTTGCTTGTTTGTTTTGTTGATTAGGTTCCATATATAGGAGAGATGCAAAAAAAAATGCATAGAAAAAAGATATGAAGTAAACATAAAACAAAATGTATATTTATAATTTTGTTTCTATAACTAATAAAAATTATTTTAAAGAAAAGAAAAAATATACTACTAAAAAAACTGACACAGACTTTAAACATTATCATAATTATTATTTTTAAAACTAGCTTTCAAAAGAGAAAATATTATTTTTAAGTAAAATTTTGGATAGGTATATATTCACAAGTTCAAAAGTCTACAAATAAAAAAGCTATAGACTGAAAAGTTTTTCTCCCATGCCTGTCCTCCAACATCCACAGGCAACTAATTGTATAGTCTCTTGGGTGTCCTTCCAGAGCTTCCTCATGTAAATACAAATAGACACAAATCTATATTCCTGTCTCTCCCTGTTTTTTTTTTTCTTAGAGAATTTTTTAGTTTAATGAAAAAAGTTTTTACAAAAAGAAACCAACATAAGGGATCCAAATGTATCATGAAATCCCAGGTATTCACTCTTTTTGTTGGAGATGCTGCTTAACGTGTTCTGCTCTTCATTTTCTCTCTTGTCCTTTTCCCAGATCTCTTATTTCATCCTTTCTTTCCAGGACTCTTGAGGTCTTTGCCATGACCCATCTTGGCCTAGAAGCTGGATATATCACCATAGCTCTCACAAATGTTCCACTTGGATCTTCTGCATTCTTTTTTCTGTAGTTGCATAGTATTCCATTGTATGAATGTTCTATAATATATTTAACCAGTATCCTATTGATGGATATATTGTGCTGTATTTTATGCTATGGCAACCAATGCTATAGTGACTATCCATACACTTACATGACCTCACATGTAAGATAATTCTCAGAAGTTGTATTCCTGGATCTAAGTTATATACATTTGCAATTTTAATAGATATTGCCAGGTTGGCCTCTACAGAATTTATATTGATTTATACTGTACTACTTCAGAATTGGTCTGTTTTCCATAGCCTTGTTTACAGGGTGCATGGTCAGATTTTGGAATCTGTAAATCTGATTGATTGAACAAAGTATCTCAAAGTACTTTAATTTTCATTTCTCTTAGATGAGTGAGCATACCCATCTTCCATGTTTAAGGGTTATTTATTTTTATTGATTTTATTTTATTTTTATTGTTTTTACTTTTTAATTTAATTTATTTTTTGTATTTTTTCCATTAGCATTTATCTTTCTGATACCCTCTTCCACCTCCACCCACCCTCTATCCCTCACAATCACCACACTGTTGTCCATGCCCATGAGTCCATTTTCTTGATCCCTCCACCCTCAATGATACCCACCACCACCCAGAACTGTCAACCTGCTCTCTATAAGTCTGTGTTTCATTTCTGTTTAGGGGCTATTTATATTTTTATATGTTATTTTTTGGATAAAATGCCAGCAAATACAACCATCTATATACATATATAGAGTTTTGTTATTGAAGCTCTTGCTTGTTTTTTGCTTTCATGCTATACATGTTTTTCTTTCATTTGCTTTGCTCATTTGACCATGCCTTCTGACCATGGCTCTGAAGAGAAGGTTCTGGTAGTGGGGAAGGAGGGATAGGAGTAGAATGTCTGTTTTTACCTTCATCCCTTTGCCATTGACTCCTAGGGGAAATATCTGTAAACTGGAGTGGTGAAAGGAGAAATCTAATAAATTTTCTTTCTGAGACTAATTAAGGCTTCAAAGAGACAGATAACTGCTAGGGATAATATAGTCATATTAAAACTCAGGAAATGGTCAGTATTATTGTAGCCTCTGAACTTAGAACACGCCCCAAAGGGAAAAGATACTGTCTCTTTGAACTGAAGTCTTGGTGAGTTTCAGTTTAACGTGCACAGGAAAACCTAGACTATGAAGCTGAAAAGGAAACAAAAGATGTTCTTCTGTATTCTTTGCCAACTTGGAGCTTTCAGCTCAGGCTTGATAAATTTTAATGAGATGTTTCCATTAGCATGCACATAAAGGAAAATGGTACAAAGTTATATGAAAAGATAGTCTCCACAAGTTTAGGATTATCTTCTGCATATGGAGATGATGGTAACTGAGTCCGTAAGTTATCGGGTAATGGCATTTTAGAGCAATAGGGAAATGCATTTGTCATCTTTTCCAATTCTCCTCCTCCAAAGGTGAAGAATCTGGGGCTAGAGCAGTTTAAATGACCCATGGAAGGTCCCCCTGCTAATTAATGGCAGTGTTAGAGTCCAGGTGGGTCCCCATATTACTGATTCCTGCTTTTCCTTCAATTTATAGAACTTCCCTGAAACATACATGATGAGGTTTTGCCATTGCCAAGGATGTTGTGCTCTGAAATAGCCCTATGTCACACACCCTTTTCTGCTTGGGATCACCTGCCCTACACTCACAGACAGCTAACTGAGGCTAAGTTGGCTTTGAGCCATTCTTTTTTTTTTTAATGTTTAACCTTATTTATTTGTTACTCTTAGAAGACCTCATTTTTGGCTGGACTCAGACTTAGAGGTAGAAGCTCTCAGAGAGGACAGCCTACGTCTCTTGGCAATTTGTTCCTGGCATTTTTCTTTGGCCTCCTTCATCCTCTTAGCTAAAAGTTTAGCATACTCTGCAGCCTCTTCCTTATTTTTCTTAGTACGTTGCTTCTTCAGAGCAATACGCCGACGTTTGTGGTGTAGGACACATGGAGTAACAAGACGCTGAATCTTAGGTGCTTTGGTTCTAGGTTTCTTACCTTCCTTGTTTAGGGGCTTTCTCACAACATATTGACGGACATCATCTTCTTTAGAGAGGTTGAAAAGTTTTCGGATTCTGCTAGCTCTTTTGGGCCCCAGGTGACGAGGCACAGTAGTATCAGTGAGACCAGGAATATCTTTCTCCCCTTTTTTAACAATGACCAAGTTGAGAACACTGAGATTGGCATCCACAATGCAACCCCGAACTGATTTGCGCTTTCGCTCTCCAGTCCTCCTTGGTCTGTAACAGGAGTGCCCCTTGCTCAGCAGCAGGCCGACGTGGCCATGGGTCAGGACACCATGCTTCATGGGGAAACCTTGCTTGTCGTTCCCACCACTGATTCGAACAACATAACCCTTCCACTCTTCACCCAGAGCGTCAGCAGCAACTTCTGTGACCATACGCTTCTCATAAAAAGTACGAAGTTTGCATTCATCGTCCACTTCAATGAGTTTCTGACAGCCAGTGGCTGGGAAAGAGATGTTCAGCTTCATCTTGAAGCAGCTGACCACCTCCCAGGCGCCACAAAAAAGAGCGAGCCATTCTATTAGAGCAAAACTGATTGACTTATATGGGCTTAAACTTCTAATCTTGATCTCTTCAATACTTTGCCCTGTTTATTCAGACTGTCCATGAGTAGGAAGCTTTAAAAAATGTTGTACTGTGAACAAAAATCAATCTTTTATCCAAAATGTTTGAAAGTTTTTCTGAAGCTTTGATTATCACGTTCCTTTTGTTTTGGATGTAATGTCAGCCCCACCCCCCAATTTTACTAAATTTTTTAAGATACTTTTCATATTCTTTGTCTTCTGTTATGATAAAAAGCATCAATGTTGGCCATGCTTTGGGGGTCAGTGAGGTGATTTGGGGAGATTTCTGGACCTTAGCCCTTTGTCTAAGAGGTATATGATTAAAGGAACAAAGCAAATTTCAGGAAAACCAGTATAGTATGAACCCATTGTAATGGTAAGTTACTGCTCCAACAATCACTTATTTTCTCAAATTATACCATGTGCTCAGGCTACAAAGACTGCAGAAATGTGTGACTGTACTGGCAAATACAAGTATTACCTTAACCATACTGGAGGCCAGGTAGCATAATGTGTATTTCAGATGCAGTTTGTCATTGATGCTGGGTAACATTGGGGCTTTAAACAAAAACAGGATGAGCCCAGAACACAGAAATGGAAAACTAGGTGGTGAGTGAGTGGGTGGGTGGGTATGAACCTGGAATTGGAAAATGTATTTCCTTCCCATGGGACATGACCTGTGTTCATTAGTGCTGACCTTTCACCTCTCTTTCTCTGTAAGCTGATGTTGATATCAAAGCTTCCTGAGAAACTGAATAGACACCACCAGCCAGGGATAATGATGAGACCACCAAATTCAGATAGGCCAGAACTGCATGTTTAATCTTTACCATGGGTTCAAAGTATTCTTGCTCATAGGAAGATGGACTCCAGCAATTAAAGTCAATACGTGCTTCCATTAAGCCACTTTTTCTACCCTAAAATGGTTATAAATATGCAGCATAAGCTATGGAGGCGGTCTGGAGTGGATGACAGTTTATGCTAACGACACCTTAGAAACTAATATTTTCTACTCGAAATCACATAGAAAAATTCTACTCAATACTTCCTGGGTTCCATTAGTTTTTTTCTCAGTAAATGTTTCAGGGGGAAATAATTTCTGTTTTCATTCCAGCTGTGCAGCAGATACAGTGATGATGGACTGCAAGTGCAAAGAGTAAGACAAAACTCTGGCATACAAAGGACAATGACAACCAGAAAGCTTCAGCCAGATCCTGCCCTTTACTTGGAAGGAACTGAATCCTAGGAGGTGAAGGCATTTCTCATTTTTAGTCCTCTGCCTCCCTCTGCTGTTCTTCTTGAGTAGTTTTTCCTTACAACAATGAGAAATCATGTACTAGCTGCATCCTTTTCTATGCTCTCCCTGCTGGCACTAATGGGAGATACAGACAGCAAAATGGATACCTCCTTCATGATGGACTCAGATCCTCGACGCTGCATGAGGCACCACTATGTCGATTCTATTAGTCACCCACTATACAAGTGTAACTCAAAGGTAAGAGAAAGATCTCTGTGAGGGTAATAATCCTAGAAACAGGAGAAAAACCATATACCTTTATCAAGGGATAAAGAAGTATGATGATAACCTGAGCAAACTTGAGCTATACGACTGGCCCACACATCTTGTGGGAGAATCATGCTTTGCACTTTTGTCAGTAAAGCTGCCTAATTAAGTATGTGTACACACAGCTAGCTTCTCTCTTTTCAGTCTGCTCAAAACCAATAGAAAAGGCTGGAATGTTCTCACAATAAAATTGTTGCTAAAGACAAGATAGTAGGGGAGCATTTCGTCCTAGGTTGTGAGATTTATAAGTGGTAGAGTCCTTTTTCAAGAAAGAAAAATAGTCTACAAGTTATTGTAATACCTTCTACCGCCACTGGCAATAAAGAGGAAGGGGATTCAAGAAATATGATTGAGCAGTGAAATGTACTTCTTGAGGGACTCCTCAAAGAGTTTTTCATGAAACAGTTAGTCATTGGCCTTGTACTCCCAGTTTTTCTTCACCTTCCACATTTATGTTAAAATTACTTCAAAAGATAAATGGCAACTTGATCATTTGTCATTTTTACATTGATTATCCAAATCATTCTTGTTTGGAGATTGTATGATTTTTGCACAAGCACTTATGCAACTGATGTCTCACTGTTGAGACAAGTTGTGGGAAAGAATACCATGCTTCAAAGGTCATTGAGAGTGAGCAGCCACATGGACCACCCAGAAGGGAGGCACGTAGTAGGGAACAGTCTCAGAATGAGAATTCTCATGACTGTCACTGCTGCAGTCACATAAATGAAATTTGCCCACATTTAGTAAATAAGAATTTGTTTAGGACAACCTCAGAGATTTTCACTTTTAGTCCTGAGACTAAAACCACTTAACTGTTCTCATATGACAAGTATTTTTTAAATTACCAGTATAATTAAGAAGGTTCTGTACTATCAACCACTAGAATTAAGACCATATAAGTAAATCTCTCTACCCTCCATCTGAAAACATTAAAACTTCTGTCTGCCTTTAAAATTTCCATAACTTGTCTGATTAAAGCTCAATGATGATGACTTGTTTTAGTCTGGCAGGACCAGAATTTGAGTGAAATCATTTAAATCATTATATTAGTAAGCTCTAGGACTGTGGGAAAAAATAGACCTAAGGAGAAAGATTGTGACAAATAGAGAGTTAAGTGTTACCAAGCACAAAGGATATTTGTCCCAAAGTTCTCTTTCTACCAAGAAAAATGTTCTGTCTCTTATTTGCACAGTTAGAGTTTAAAAAATAAAAAAATTTGCAAGATGCAATTTTGCAAATTGCACTTGCTAGCACTAGCAAGGATTTAGTGTTTCTTATTCCATGAATGATTTCTCCCTCTGTTGAATTGTCCTCCATAATCATTGTCCTTTAAAAAAAGGAATTAAAATTATTTCAAGGAAATTGTCAATATGATAATAAGAAAGAACAGAGATATAGAAGCAGAATAAAAAAGGAAAGAATACTTTGGAAATATTTGGTGAAATGATAACAGAGTGCCTTAACAATTATCACATTAGTTAAGGGAAGGTCAAAGAAGAGATGTCATTAACTTGAACCCAATAAACTCACAGTGCTTGAGCATGAGTCCTAGAAACAGACTTTAGCATACCTTTGTTTACCTCTGTTTCTTCCAGAATGCTATGGTAAACAGTAAGAGAAATGTTTGTACTTTTATGGGAACAATCTGTTTTCAAACATCCTAAACTATCCCAAATATACCAATAGTTTTATGTAAATGTGCTTGTAATTATAAACCTTTCTTCTTCGGCCATAAAATATACCTGGCAGAATCTCAATTAACCAGACCTTTCCTGAATTAGATTTTCTTTACATATCCAGGAAAAAAACCTGTTTCATTTTTTAAGAGACTTTTTAAATTTATTTTAGACAGAGGAGAAGGGAAGGACAAAGAGAGGGAGGGAAACATCAATGTGTGGTTGCCTCTCATGTGCTCCACACTGGGGATCTGGTCTGCAACTCAGGCATGTGCCCTGACTGGGAATCGAACTAGTGACGCTTTGGTTTGTAGGCCCATGCTCAATCCACTGAGCTACACCAGCCAGGGCATCAGCAATTTTTCTAGAACTAAAACTGAATGCCTACTGTGTGCAGGCACTGTGGTAGGTACTGGAGGCACAAAATTTTTTTTTAAAAGTTTTGCCTGTCATAATGTTTACAAGTAAATGGGGGAGAGAGGGAAAGGAACCTTTTCAAGAGCTTTTTATGAAACCGCCTATTTCCCCTAGCCCTGAACTTGCAGCTGGCCAGTCCCAGAGGTCTGTTGCCTATCTCCTAGTAATTCAGGAAAAAGCTGAGATGGGATCAGACAGAAAATACTGGCTGCAGTGATCCACTAGGGAGGTCAATGTGGACACACATTAGGATGTGCCTGCTGGCATTTAGTGATTGTTGTCTTGTTGTTTAGTGGTTTTGTACCTTCTAGGATGGGGTACAAACAATTCTGAGAGTGACAGATTCATTTACAACCTTCCCTGAAATTCTAGGTGAGTAAAGGCTATAGAACAAACAGACAAAATGTCAGTAGTTAGTGGGAATGAGGTGTCTGCAGCATATTTAAGGGAACTGAGGCATCCCAGACTTTTGAGAAAAAAACTCCTTTCAAATTCCAGCTTTACAGTTTGACAAGTGAGGAAAGTGAGGTAATTATTTGGTGCTTCAGTTTCTTTGTAAAATGGAACTATTGTTATCTACCTGAAGGAATGGGCATGAATCTTGTTGATAACATTTGTAAAGCATCCAGCACAGTGTCTGGCATATAAAAGGCATTAATAAATGATATTATAATCTTGATGATGAAGTTATAAACTGGACAGGTGTTTAGACTCACTTTTCTATTTCAGTCACTACTGTGACCTCAATAACTGCTGGGATCTCCTATAGCCTTAAAGGATTAGGAAAATAAACCTCATTGTGGTTCATGTTGAATACAGAAACTTGGTAGGGGTGGTGGGAGTGTGCAGAAGAGCAAAGTAAATGTAAGCCACTGTGTTGGGTGCTAAAAGGAAGGATAAAAGTCAAAGAGAAACAGAACTTGCTGTCTGACCTCCTTTCTCAAGTGAGTAGAGACAAGAGAGACTGGAGGAGAGGCATTTCTGGATTCAGGCCAGGAAAGGTTTTTAGGAACTGAGCTTGGGAAAGGAAGCTGGTGGGGCAGGTCTATGAGGTCTGAGTTGGGTGAGGAGTTGGAGATGGTGACCCCAGGCCAGGAGTGTGGAACCATGAGATAAGGTTGTTTGAACTCTGAAGGGCCACAGGAGCTGCAACAAAAGAGAAGAAGTGGAAGGGTTCAGGGGACAAATCCTAGGAAAATTCCCAGAGTAAAGGGACTTGGCATGCCAAGGACTGAGCCTAGAGCTTGGGAGGTAGTGATTAGGATTCTCAAGCCATGTCCTACTGGTGCTACTGAAGCTCAGAGTGGTAGAAGAAATGAAGGAGTCAGAAATAATGAGTTTATAACTCAATTAAGTATTGGGAAGATATGAGTTATTTTTTTTTTTAAAAAAGGAACAAATGTATACTGAATGCCTATTATGTACAGGCACTGTGGCTACTGGAGGTAGAAACAAGTTTTAAAAGACAGTTTTGGCTCTCAAAATGTTTACAAGTAAACAGGGAAGAGAGGGAAGGGAAATGTTCTGTGTTGCAAAGGCCTCTTCATGCCCTACCGAGTTGTGACCAGAGTAAAGGTACCAGATTCCAGTCGAAGTTTGCAGAGTTCTCACTCACCCTATCAGAGCTCTCACCACCACCACCACCACCATCTCCCCCATACACATTGTTTCATTGTCCTGGTTGCAATTTTGCTTATTCCCTCAGCCTTGCATGGTCAGTATAAACGTCAATTTGGATCCCTAGAAGTGAATTGAATAGTCATTTATTGAGGCTGTTGGTAAGGGAAAGTTTAGGAGAATCATGGGTAAATCTTATTCCTGAGGAGAAAGGGCGTGGGTGTTTCAAGGAGTACCATAGAATAAGAAGTGTACAGTGTTCACTGCTGACAAAAGGTAAAATATATTTCTCACTCAATTGGGGTAAAATAGCCAAACCCTTATTTGAGGAAGGGAGACATGCATCTTTATTCCGATATTTATGGAGGCACCTAGTCAGTCATGACTTGAGCCAGGAATTCATGGGTTTCCACATGACAAAAGAGGAAAGTGACTTCGGTGGTGATAAGTCTTTCAACAAAGGGTGATGAAAACCATCTGTGTTTGGGTTTTCTCTCATTCAGAAGATAGTTGTGTATTGCAGAAAAGACATAACCATCTAAGAATTATGGTAGGTCACCAGGGAGAGCAGAGCCCTGAGGCCTCCAGTGCATTCTTTGGTCTGAACCCAGGAATCACAGAAGACTACAACCCTCACAATCTAGATTGAACTTACCCATGACCAACTTGAACATCTTATGAAAACTGAGGGCTTGACAGGCTGATTGTCATGGCCTAATGATATAGCACTGTGTTTAGGAGAAAATGCTCAGGAGTCTGGCTGTGTTGGTTCAGATGGTCTGGCCCTCCATTGTACAGCTCTGTGTCTTCAGGTTGGTAGCTTTTCCTTTGCCTTTTATTTTCTAATTTGTAAAATAGGGAGAGTTTACCTTTTGAAATGCTTATTAAGTACTAAGTTGCATATGAAGGACTTGGCATGGCTCCTAATAAACATTCAATAAACATTATATATAATCATTTATACTGTTTTTTATTATTGTCCAAGGACCTTTTTATTACTCTTACCCTGAGCACATGGAAATCATATTATAGCATGAAGAAACCTGTTCTTGAACAAGCACTCTGGCAGCTCTGTTCACATTGGAAGAAACTGGCTTTAACATGTAGCTGGAGCCAAGTGACACCAAGGTTGGGGGAATACAAAGCAACTGCTGGAGGAGTTTCCCAGCTTCCTAGCATCAGGCCACCTGTTTGGTAAACATAAAATAATGAAAATTAAACTGGACCTAAAGAGGATAACATGTATCTGTCACCCACTTGGGCTACAAGAAGTCAATAAGTATTACACACAATAACCAGCTGTTGAACACACTGTCTAATGGTGGAGCCCCATGTAGGCTTATTGTCATAAGAATTTCCTTTCCTGATTTGATAATAGAGCAATGTGAACACTCCCCATTAAGAACACAAATGCAGTTCAAAATATAGAGGAGTCCTCCCATGTTATTGAAACACAGCCAAGTCACCCAAGCATGAGGAATGTATGTCAGCCACAAACTGGGATCCACTGTGTTTTGGCAGATGAACTGATGTTTGTAGGTGTCAAAGGTTTATTGAGTTGGAGGATGAATTGACTAGGAATTAGAGACTGTGTGGTACTACCCAGTGAATTGCTGACAGTCCCTGAGAGTCCCCAAATCATGAGGGGATGGAGCCGAGCAAGGATCTTGATAGTGTAGGAGGTATTATGTAGGACTATCATGGATCTTAGAAGATTCACTTCTGCATAAGCTTGGAGGTGGTGATGACGTGTCCCAAAAAGTCCATAAGACAAAGTTCAAACTTGCATGGAAATTATATATAGTTAGGGCTCCCAGAAGCATGTCAAAGTACATTAGAGAAAGGTATGAGTTGGCTTATGATTCAGGAAAACATATTAACCTCAGGAGACAGGATAGTATAATGATTTAGACCTGGTGTTTGCTTTTAGACAGAACTGAGTTTGTCTCCAACACTGCCTTTTACTAGATATGTGAGTCTGAGCAAGTTACTTAAACTCTTTTTTAAAAACATTTTTATTGTTGTTCAAGTACAGTTTTTTGCCTTTGCCCCCACCCCTCCCCACCACCCCAGCCTCCCCACCTCCCCACCTCCTCTGAATTTCCACCCCCACGTTGTTATTTTCCATGTGTCCTTTATAATTGTTCCTGTAAACCCTTCACCCTTTCCCCCATTATCCCCTGCCCTCTCCCCTCTGGTCACTGTCAGCCTG
This sequence comes from Phyllostomus discolor, assembly GCF_004126475.2. Lineage (NCBI taxonomy): Eukaryota > Metazoa > Chordata > Mammalia > Chiroptera > Phyllostomidae > Phyllostomus > Phyllostomus discolor. Next base: position 27,974,298 of record NC_050198.1, on the reverse strand, counting down.
TTCTCAATTTCAATATCTTTGGTTATATTTTGCTTGCTTGTTAATTTTGCTGATTAGGTTCCTATTAAAGGTGAGATCAAATGGTGCTTGTCTTTCACCACCTGGCTTATTTCACTTAGCATAATACTCTTCAGTTCCATCCATGCTGTTGCAAAGGGTAGGAGCTCCTTCTTTCTTTCTGCTGCACAGAATTTTGAATTGGCAATTCCACTGCTATATCCTAAGAACCCTGAAACACCAATCAAAAAGAATCTATGTGCCCCAATATTCATAGCAGCACAATTTACAATACCCAAGTGCTGGAAGCAACCTAAGTGCCCATCAGTAAATGAATGGATCAAAAAACTATGGTACATTTACACAATGGAATATTTAAACTCTCTAAAGCCCCAGTTTCCTTATTTGTAACAATAATACAGATAATGATATGTAGTAATTTTAGCATAAGATTGTTCTGAGGATTAAATAAGATTAAATGTTCTAAACACTCAGTAAAGTTTATCTTCCATTATTATTAGCTAAATGATCACTATCTGGTAATCCATCTGAAGCAGATCCTCTCAAATTTTAATAGGCCTAGGACCTTCCTAGTGAAAGTATGGATATTAGCCCAGCAATACTCACATCAAATAAAATCTTTTGAGAAATGAAGAATCTCTGGTCTCACTTAGAACTACTGAATCACATTGTAAATTTGAACAAGAACCCCAGATGATTTACATACATATTACAGTTTGAGAAGCTCTGGTCAGGAAGAGGTGAGAAAATGTTCATTAAATTTGTAACATAAATGATGCATGGCAGAGACTAAAATGTGAAATATGAAGAGTGAACCTGGAGAGCTTTATTTTTTCCATTCTTTAATAACAGTCGTTTATGGATCTTATCTAACAAACTCCCCACTTTACATACGCAACCGACATACACAAAACACAATTACAGTTTATATAGTTTTCAGTTTTGAGATAAGATCTATATATTATACATTTCTTGGAGAGGGGATTGGCATGTATGTGTGTGTTGAGAACATTGAGGGCCCAATAACTGTTTCATAGCCTTTTCCTCAAGGAGAGAAACTTTGAATTTGGCAATGGAAGGCAGTTGGGATTTCATTAAGCACAGCTAGGAGGAATGGGCATTCATAAAATAGAAAGACATGAGCAAAATCAAGAAGCAAGGAAATTCAGTATAGTTCCAGGAACTCATAAGTAATTAAGCTTGATCACAACAGGGAGTAGGTGATGAGAATGAGAATAGTTGTAAGAAAGATTGGAAAGATAATGTGAAATCCAAGTCAGAGAGGGCCTTAATGCCTGCTCAGGATTTTGAACTTTATTCTGAAGTCTGGGGGGCAACCCCTGATGGTATTTATTATACATCTTGTGCATTCTCCTTGCCCAGAAAGTCCAGCTCCTGAGAAAGAGGGGCCCCTTGGAGGTGGTCCCAGGGTCTTCAGTGCTGGAGTTCTTGTCCATCAGAATGAGCTGAAGGCAGAGCTTCAGACCCTGAAAACTTTTAATGAAATCACTATCAGGTTAGTTCTTCTGTAAATGGCCCTACATTGTTGACTTTGTCATTTTACAGACTAAAACTAATTGCCTGGCCATTCAAGGTCTACATTTGGTTCACCTGTATGTGTATCATTTGGAGATGATGCACTACTATGCCTTTGCTTCTGAATTAAGTCTGCTGGCACAGGTTCACTATATCCATCTAGACTGAAATTGGATCTCTAAAGGCTCCATTTTGGGAGATGATTCTTTAAATAATTGCTTGATATTCCTAATAGATGATTTGCATTAGTGAGTAAATTGAACACTACTTCAAAATGAGATGTCAAGGAACTTTTCCCATGTAGTGGTAAATTGTGAAGAAGGGACTGGGGAAGATCTTGGACTTTCCTCTCATTAGAGGGATAGAGGTGGCACCAAGAATTGGCCCAGGTACTACTGACTATGGCACAATCTCTCAAAACATTTCAGATCATGTTTGTTTCACCTATCAATGTAAAGAGCAGGTAGGATAGAATTAAAGTTTTAATACACTAAAACAGCTTATAGCTGCCATTTTCTCTCTGCCTCTGATCTTTCAGAGAAAATATATCAGTAGGTTTTGTTCAGTTTATCTTCACCAAGCCCTCCTGGTTGTTTCCTAGTGTTTCATATTCTCTTATTGGTTGCTAAGAGATTGTTGGATTCATCCCAGCATCTTCTCAGGTAATGATCTATAATTACCAGAATTTAGTTTCTCTTCCTTTTGGAAAGATAGACAGGCCATTCCTTTCTTTTAATCCTTGGGTATTTAATTCTGGCCTATAAGAAATGTTAAAGATAATAGCTTGTGTGTTTTTAATAACAGCTGCTAATTTGTAAAATATCATGAAGTAAATGTCAAATGGTTTCATATATGTATGTATCTTTTAATCTTTTATTTAAAATTTTATATTCTTATTGTTAGTTCTGGAATTATAGGGCAACATTTTCTCCATCACTTACTATGAAATTCATGAAGCAAGACCTCCCCACATAAACATGGACCAATAATCTCAGATTCTCCTCACCCTCTGTGCCCAAATAGAATCAAGATGCCCACCCTACCCCACATATGACTGCCACTCCTAGGACAGCAGGATTTATGAGCCTCTGCTATGTTCCCATAATCTATATACAAAATATTGAGTGTGTGTTTATGTCCATTGTTCTGGGGATAACTTTGGTAGTTGGTGTCAGAGTCTTCAAGGAATCTGTTTACTAAAATCACATTGAACCATTATAGAGGACACACATCTTCTGTTACTTCAGCCCAACCTTTATTATCATACTAACTTATCTTTGAAAATAGATGTGGTTAGAATGAGTTAATATTTGCTCTAAATGACTCTGAAAATGTGATTGCACAAATCTTAGGTTCCCTCAATGTATAAGCCCAGAAATGCCATTCCAGGGCCCAAAATGCAGCCCATTATTATTTAATGCTCTTGTTTCAAGTTGTAGTAATTAGAATATTTTTTCCTAAGTATACTCAGGTTACCCTTACTTTTTCTTCTTCAGAAACCAAATTCTTTTTGTTTAGCAAGTCCCTTCACATAGCAAATTCTTTTTTAAATTTAGTTATCCTTTACTCCCCAAATTTTAATTTGGGATGACTTTCTGCATTTTGAGACTGGTAGAATTGGTATTAGGCAAATGATAGATTCTCACTTGTCTGAATAAATTTTGTTTGTTCTTTGATTTTTATTTGCACATCAAGGTGGTGGGCCTCTTTCATTTCTTCTCAGCGCACTCCAGAATTACCTAAGGAACTTTGAAAACCACAAAAGTCTGGCTCTGTCTTCAAGGATTTTATTTTTTCTAAATTGTCTTATTGTTGTTCAAGTACAGTTGTCTGCAGTCAAGGATTTTAACTCAACTGGCTTGAGGCAAGGCCTGGGTGTTGACATTTAAAAAATAAGTTTTACCAGATGATTCCAAATTGCAACCAGAGTTGAGAGCCACTGCTCTAATCCAGCAGGAATTGGAAAAGAGGGTTAGGTTTTTATAAAGAAGTCTGTGCTATATGGCTGGGGTTTTGGCATCTCCCATGTGGTAACCACCTCTCTTTTCTCTCTAGATGGTACTTCTCGCCAGGTGTGAGGGGCACTGCAGCCAGGCATCGCGGTCCGAGCCCTTGGTGTCCTTCAGCACTGTCCTCAAGCAGCCCTTCCGATCTTCCTGTCACTGCTGTCGGCCCCAAACCTCCAAGCTGAAAGCATTGAGGCTGCGCTGTTCAGGGGGCATCAGACTCACGGCCACCTACCGGTACATCCTCTCCTGTCACTGTGAGGAATGTGGTTCCTGAGATCTGCTTTTGAGCGACTTCTGGATGAGACAACCTCCAGCCTCTGATCAAGGCAGCTCAATCAGCCAAGGAAGGACTGGCAAGAAAAGAGTTAAGGCAAAAAAAAGTGCAGCAATTCCCACAGGATTCTGCATATTCTAGTAATAGACTCTACATGCTTGCTGACAGAGAGAGATACTCTGGGAACTTATTGTCCATTCCTGTCTCTTTTCCCTAGTACAATATCTTTTGCTTCCTTTTCATATTCAGGCATTTTCCCTCTTGGCACTGAATGTTGTTTGGGTTTCTAACAATTCAGCATTAGTGGGAAAAGTGGGCCTCCAGGCAAGAGTGGGTCAGGCTGTCACTGTTTGGTGCAGATTAGGGAAGCATTTGCTTTGAAAAGAGGGACAGCACAATTCTTTCTGGGACATCATCTGGTTTTGTTTATCTTGTCATTTGGTCTAAAGTTGCCATTGCTGCTAAAGGTTCCCAATTCAAAATTCCAGGCATCAAGCATGTGGATATGTTTAGTCAGGTATACTCATAGCCAGCTAACTGACTTTCAAATAATTAACAGATTTTCTTATGTGATGCTGGAACTCCTGATAGCTGTAATTATAATTCAGAAGTGACTTTTGGGAAGTAAATGTGGCATAAAGAATCTGTAACCTGAAGGCTCTCTCAGATAAATTATGGTAAAATTTTGTAAGGGAGCAGACTTTTAAAGACCTGCACAAATACGGATCCTGCACTGACTTTGAAAAAGGCATATACATACTGGTGGCATGGAGAATGCACTATACTCATGCATGCAAATTAGACAACCATGTATGATTCTATTTGTGGGTGTGCTACAGCTTCAACCATGCCATGGGCATTTTTCTTCAACATCTACTTGTCTATGTGAAACATGCTGCCAAAATGGTGGCCTGGCTCATCTTCTGAACATTTGGTTTAAATATATTTTGGTCTTTGAGACTCAAAATTTGAATTATTCCCATATTGTCAATAAAAAGAGAGTATCATCACAATTTTGAAACTTTGACTGTGTAAGTATTGTTTTTTCCTACTAAATGTCCTACTTTGATGCATCACTATGTTGTGTGTGTGTGTGTGTGTGTGTGTGTGTGTGTGTGTGTGTGTAGAGGGTCCAGAAAAAAGGAGATAGGGTTCCAGAATGTATGGTGGGGTCATTTTTTGAAATCAATGTACTAAGGTGGTGGGGGCTTAAGAAATTTGGCTTTTAGTCTCAGAGTTTAGTTTATTGAATGAGCACGGCTGCCTTAGGTACTACAAAATGAAATAGAGATGTTATCTCCTTTTTTATCTCTTCACTTTTCTCAGAAGAGAATAGTATTTATAAATGAAGTCTGAAGAACCAGAAGGACATATAGTTCACTAACAATGGATTCTGTGTCACTGACCATGCAGTGCTCCAGGTCCAATGATACTCTTGAGTACTATGAAATCATTCATGGTGCTATCATAGTGCTATGTCTGCTTTAGGCATGTCAATACTGGCAAGTCACTTTTCTGGGCCAAACTTGATACCATGCTATCATGGTTCACCAGAGATACCATTGCACCCCATTGTTAGTACAGCCAACCTGTAAATTACTTTTCCTAATGATTTTATAAACTTTTTGGCACAACTTTACACATTTTTTTAGAAAGACAACAGGGTTAAATTTGTATTTGTACCTTTGGAACAGAAAAAAGCTAATGCTATTAAGCCTAGACCTTAGTCTTCACCGTCATTGTGACAGAGCCAGGCAGTCCACTAAATAAGAGGCTATCTCATTCTGAAGGCAAATGTAAAACAGTAATTTGGATTATTACATGAAGAAAATTTTGTCATAAAAAATAATTAAATTTAATACCAAAGTTAAATGGTTATAATTCTTAACTGGTAATGAAAGTATTAACTACTGGTCACATTTAGAGCTATTCTTTTATGTAACTAATCAAAAAGTGGAAATAATACTTTTAGCTTTAAAATATCTCTTTCTGGCTTTGAAAACTCAATTTGCTTTGAGAGTCACATGCCCCAAATTCCAGTATTTATTTCCTTACTCCTGATTTGGGAGTGGAGGGCATAGTTATATGACTCATATTTTCCAAATTCCCTGGAAGCCAGAGAAAATATTCCCTTCAAATCCCATTACATGGTCTATTGTCAAAGTTTTCCTCATGAAAATGAGCAGAATATTCTTGTAACATTAGAGAATCATAGAACAGTGACATTAGGAGGGCCATTAAAAAGCATCCATTCTCTTTTTTCCCCTAAATAGATGAGCAAATGAAGGCCTGAAGAAGCTCAAGAACTTGCTCAAACTCTCACACTTCATCTTGGATTTGGACCTAGAACTCAGGGACCCTGCTTCACAGCCTTTCACTTCCTCCACCAGTGAAAGGAGCCTTATTCTTTTCGGTGTCTTGGATACTGAATATGGTGAATGGGCTGGAAAAGGATGTGGCAAAACAGTCACATTTAAATGAAGCATATCAAGACTGAGAAAGAGAAAAAAAAGCTATATTTTCCTTAAAGCCCTAAAAATAGCTCTTGGAACTGAGAGAATTTAGGCATTATTGGATTTTAAGTTACTATGGAATTTGTATTATAGCTTTTAAAAATTAAACATATTTAGCTTCATTTTTATGTCTACCCTTAAGAATTGAATGAGAACCAAATGAAAACCCTTATGGGTTAAAATGCTACTGCTGGAATGCCTAAGGAATGTTTACCCTTCTTCCTCATTTACTATGCATGAATAAAGGCACACTAAAATATGCTATAATCTTAGTAGTTTACATTCTAAAAATCTGTATGATAACCCATAATGGTGGAGGGCAAACCTCTTGTAAACTGATGTTATCACCATCACTTACTTATAAACCTTTAATAATGATGAGTTAACAGTGCACTGGAAAATAGAAGGGTTTATGGACTGAATTGATATCTCAGTTTCCCAGACTGATCTCCTAAGTCTCATTTATGTAAACTCTGGAGCTTTCTCCAGAAATTTAGAAGGACAAATCAACCCTTCTATGTCCTGAGAAAATAATGGATGATTTTCTACTAAACTCAAGTGTTTGCTAGTCCACCCAACACATCCTTTTGTATTAAGTAGAGCAGGCCACACACACATTATGACTAGGGAACTGTTTAAGTTCATTTCTTCCTTGTAACCTTGGGGAAATAAGGCATAGATTTGCTTTTGGTTACTTCTTGTAGCCCCAATAAGACATACACACTTGACTAAGAGACCTGACAGAGATAGAACAACAAATGCATGGGGAATCAATGGGTTGAGAAGGCTTAGATCAGAAAGTGAAGCCATATCCTGCTAATGTTGCCATCTTCATGACCCAGACACAGCCACATCCTGGCGGGCAGACATGCTCATTACCTTTCAAGCTAGAACAGTGGAGAAGGTTGGATATGGGAGAAGAGGTTCTACACATAGTTGTATCATTATACCCCCAGAAGATTGCTTTGTTTAATAATGCCTGTTTCAATGCACAAAGAGGTACCCAGCAACAACTTGCTGAAGACAGTATTTCATGAGAAAATGACATCACATACCAATAAACCAATGTCTTTCTGTAAGTCTTCATTACATTAATAAAATATTTTGGCACTGTATATTCTACCATAAATCTGTAACAGCATAGGCTTTTTCTTTAATTTTATTGTGAATGTAATTCCAAATTTTTCATTGATTAAAGTCACTCTGTGCCCTCAAATGTGAATGTTATCTTCTCATGTGTAGACAGAACATTTTAAATTTGGTTACTCTGGTGAACATGGACGAGACCCAAGGAGTGATTTGTTGCCTCAGCTGTCAATTTCTTCAGAGACTGCCTCAGTTGCAGAGTTACCTTGCAGAAAGGCATGTTTTCCCAGGGTTGGCTCATATTCAGTGAGTGATAGGAGTGGAGGTATAAGAGCCTGGCTACCTTAGCCTGATGAAAGACAACTTTAGTGGGCAAACCTGGCTCCAGAGCTATCTACTGGGCTGACGGAGGCATGTCAACTCTACTTCTCTTTCTGCCCAAGCTTGCTTCTCCCTGACCTTCCACAGGTGCTGATCCCTAATAAAGACACTACACTGCAGGCTTCATCTCAGCATCAGACTCTTGGGAACCAAGCCTGAAATAAAAACTTTTATATATTTGTTGGCCTATAAAAGGAAAGGAATACATCTAAGCTGTGCAGTCTTATTATGTGACCAATAACATTTAGGGTTAAAATTAATATTTCTACTTCATTTAAGTGCAGAGTTTAAATATATGTGCTAGCACCTACTATGTGTCAGCTAAACTGATAAATGCTGAAGATTTTTTATTACTTTATTGTTGTTTAATTACAGTTGTCTGCATTTCTCCCCACCCCCTGACCCCAGCCAAACCACCTCCTCCCTTGCTTCCACCCTCCCCCTTGGTTTTGCCCATGTGTCCTTTATAGTAGTTCCTGACAACCCTTCTCACCACTCCCTCCCTCCTCCCCTCTGGCTATTGTTAGATTGTTCTTAATTTAAATGTCTCTGGTTATATACATTTTTCCTTTTGTTGATTAGTTCCAGTTAAAGGTGAGATCCTATGGTATTTGTCCCTCACCACCTGGCTTATTTCACTTAGCATAATGCTCTCCAGTTCTATCCATGATGTCCCAAAGGGTAGGAGCTCCTTCTTCCTTTCTGCTGCATAGAATTCCATTGTTTAAATGTACCATAGTTTTTTGATTCACTCATTTACTGATAAATGCTGGAGATATTGAAGTGAAAAATTTACAGCCTTGCTATATTATGTACACAGGCTACAGATAGCAAGAGATGACTATAATAAGTGCACTGATGACATATAGAGATAATTCACAAAACAGAGGATCATTTTTATTGGATTTATTGGGGTGACATTGTTCAATAAAGTTATATAAATTTCAGGGGTACAATTCTATAATACATCATCTGTATGTTATATTGTATGTTCACTACCCCACATCAGGTTTCTTTCTTTTCTTTTATTACCCCTTTACACATTCCTACCTCTTCACCCAGCTCGCCCTCTAATAATCACCATACTGTTGTCTGTGTCCACAAGTCTTTTTTCTTTGCCTAATCCTTTCACCTTTTTCACTCAACCCCTGTAGCCCCTCCCCGCTGACAGCTGTCAGTCTGTTCTCTGTATCTATGAGTCTATTTCTATTTTGTTGAAGACACTGTGGAAAGCAATATGGAGTTACCTCAAAAAATTAAAAATAGAACTGCCTTAAGACCCAGCGATTCCACTTTTAGAAATATATCTGAAGATGCCTGAAACACTAATTTGAAAGAACATAGGCATCCCTATGTTCTTTGCAGTGTTATTTACAATAGCCAAGATGTAGAAGCAGTCCAAGTGCCCATCAGTAGTAGATGAGTGGATAAAAACGCTGTGGTGCATTTACACAATAGAACACTAATTGGCTGTAAAAAAAGAGAAGGAAATATTACCTTTTTTGACAGAATGGATGGACCTGGAGAACATTACACTAAGTGAAATAAGCCAGTCAGAAAAAGACAGATACCATATGATCTCACCCATATGTGGAATCTAACAAACAAAATAAAGCAGATGACCTTGTGTGTTGGTTTTAATGTGCCTTTTGATCCAGTGATCCCAAGGTTGGGATTATACACTAAGAATCCTATGCACCCCTATATTCATAGAAACATTATTTACAATAGCCAACTCTTGGAAACAGCCTAAATGTCCATCAGTAAATGAGTGGATTAAAAAAACTGTGGCACATTTACACAATGAAATACTATGCAGTAGAAAGAAAGAAGGAGCTCCTACCCTTCATGACAGCATGGATGGAACTGGAGAGTATTATACTAACTGAAATAAATGGGACAGTGAAAGACAAATATTATATAATCTCACCTATATGTAGAACCTAACAAACAAAACAAAAAAAAGGAGGAGATGGAAATGAGACATGGTAATAAGGAACAAATTGACAGTGACCAGAGGGGATGGGGGAGAGGGCTAACAGGGGAAAGAAGGGGAAGGGTCAAGTCAATGAACATGTATAAAGGACCCATGGTAATGGATAACAGGGTGGGGATTGACTGAGGGAGAGAAAGTAGGGAGTGGGCAGGGTAGGAGAGAGTAATGGAGGGAAATTGGGAAAACTGTAATTGAACATCAATAAAAAATAAAGCGGCTGTTTTAAAAGTAAGGAGATATGAATGTCAGTTGATTTTCAAAATATCCTAATAAAGTAAATTAATACAAAATATTACAGATAAGAAACTGGAGGTTGTCTTCTGGCCTTAAACTTTATGTTTTCTAAGAACATTTAGGCAGGGTTGGGGACGGAGGGAGGCAAGTTTCTAATCCTCATTTTCTCTTAGTGATAAAAGACTAATAACATAGGATTCATAGGATTAAATGAAATAAATGCCAGTAAAGAATTTGCCACCCTGTTTGGAACAGAAAAAGGCAAGATGGCAGAGGAGTTGAATGGAAGCGACACTAACCTCCCAGGACCAATCTAGAACTGCAACTACATTGTGGAGAAAACACCCAGAACAAACTGAAAAATAGTGCGAGAGAAGCCTTATAACCTCAGACAGACAGAAGGATCAACTCCAGTACAACCTGTTTGGTAAGGAGTGCAGTGGAAACTCAAGAGGGCTGGCTTGGTGCCCACAAGCAGCAGCACCAGAGGGATAATTAAGCAGCCGTTTGGATCCCTCTGAGAAGAATGGGATCTAAACCCTAAGCTGGGATCCCATCCTAGAACACTAGAGTCCCAAGGTACACAGATAACAATGGTGGCAAAAAGTGGCAGGATTGCTCTCTGCCAGAGACTGATGGCTAGAGACACAAAGAGGCATTTAAAGGGCCAATGCACAGATTTTAATTTGGAGCCACTTTCCTGTGACTCTTGCAAAGGCCAGGGCAGAGTGAGCTACAGACACCTGAGGAGACCCTGGGGATGGAGGCTTTGGGGAGAGAGTGAAGACAGTAGCCACAGGAATTCTGGTGCTGAGTCATCACCCCTACAGTAGTAGCAAAGTGTCTCAGGCAGACCACGACCCTCTGAGCAGCAACAGCCTGAGGGGAAACAATAACCCCAACCCCCGGAGGGATTCTGACTCATCTTAGGGGACTTAAGCCTCACTGCTGAGTGCGGGAGTGATTAGATTAACAATTGAAGGAAACAACCACAGACAGTAGATCCCTGGTAGTTTCTGAGCAGGCTGCCTAAAGTCAGACGGGGTCAACATCTGACATCACTAGAGGCAGATCCAGAAAGCAGTGGTAAATACTAGAGGCTACCTAGAGGAAATCGACCGTGGCCTTCTCCATGATTAGCAATATTGTCCATCCTTCATAGCTTTCTAACATTCATTTCTTGTCCAGCAAGTTTGTGTATGTTAAGACACTAGAATTTATACTACAGTTTATTTCTCTCATTTCTTATAATAGTCTTAATCTCATGACACCCTTATTAATACTGGTTCATTTGCTATTGATAGTGGGATTGTAGGTGGTAGTTATATTTGCGGGTATGGGTGTGTTTCTTGGGCTCTGTGGTTTTGCTCAGGTAGTGCCTGCACAACAGCACGCAAGATATGGTGGGCAGAGTGACCCTCAGTCAACCAGGGGCAGGGAAGGACCCACCAAAGAACAACCCAACAACAATCAAAACCCAATTACACCTGGAGAACCAGCATAAAAGGCACAAAGGGCATCCCAAAGCATCAAGTTCAGGTGATCAAGGAGTTTGCACCACTGAATATCACAGGTCTCCTACCATAGAAATTCACACCACAAACTCAGAAAGTCAAAACAGATCAATTTAAGAAGCAGAAGCAAACAAGAAGAGTCCCACAAATAATGGGAAGACAAAGAAACAACTCCCAATCAAAAGGAAAGAGGGAATCTCCAGTAGGAGTGCTACATGAAATAGAGGCAAGTCAATTATCAGAAACTGAATTCAAAACAATGGTTATAAGGAAGCTCAATAAGCTCAGTGCAACTTACCAAAAATGACAGGGAAACTATGAGGAACTTACTGCAAGCTACATTAGCATTAAAAAAGACACAGAAACAATCAACAAAGGCAAAGAAGAAATGAAGAACACAATTTTAATTAAAGAACACAGTAGAAAAAAACAAAACAAGCTCGATGAAGCAGGGGATTGAATCAGTGAGCTGGAGGACAAGGTAGAAAACAGCCCCCCAAAACAGCAAGAAAAGGAAAACAGTGAGAAAACTCAAAAAGAATGAAGAGGGGTAAAGGGAAATGTAGGACAACATGAAATGGAATAATATCCATATGATAGGGATACCAGAACGAGAAGAGGAGCAAGGGATAGAAAAAAAACCTGTCTGAAAAAGTAATGATAGAAAACTTCCCTAATTTGATGAGAGAAAAAGCCACATGAGTCCAGAAAACAGAGAGGGTCCCAATCAAGAGGAACCCAAAGAGGCTCACTCCAAGAAACATCATAATTAAAATGGCAAAATTTAAAGACAAAGAGAGATACTTAAAGGCAACAAGAGAAACAGGAAGTAGCACACAAGGGAACCCCGATAAGGCTGGCAGCTGACTTCTCAACAGAATCATGACAAGCCAGTAGGGAATAGCAAGAAATATTCCAAGTAATGAAAAGCAAAGGCCTTCAACCAAGACTACTCAGCAAGGCTCTCAATTAAAATGGAAGAGGAAATAAGGAGTTTCCCAGACAAAAGAAGGCTAACAGAATGCACCTCCACCAAACCAGCACTGCAAGATATGGTAAAGGAACTGCTTTAAGAAGAGGACAAAAATCAGTGAGAGAGAAAGGGACAAAGGTACAAAGGGGGTAAAATGGCAATGAATAAGTACCTATCGATAATAACCTTAAATGTAAATGGATTAGATGCTCCAATCAAGAGACATAAAGTAGCTGAATGGATAAGAACACATGACCCACACATATGCTGCCTACAACAGACACACTTCACAGCAAAAGACCTACACACACTGAAAGTGAAGGGTTGGGAAAAAAAATATTCCAAGCAAATGGAGAGGGGAAAAAAGCCAGGGTAGCAATACTTATATCACACAAAATAGACTTCAAAACAAAGGTCATAAAAAGAGACTCAGAAAGACACTTTGTTATACTCAAGGGAAGAATCCGTCAAGAAGACATAAACATTGTAAACATATATGCACCCAACATAGAAGCACCCAGATATATAAGGAAAACCTTGGAGGACTTCAGGAAAGATATAGACAGCAACACACTTATACTAGGAGATTTTAACACCCTGCTGTCAACAATGGGTAGATCTTCCAAAAAAAATATCAACAAGGACATAGTGGAACTTAACACATTATATTAGGCTTGTCCATTTTGTTTATCTTTTCAAAGAACCAACTCCTGAATTTATTGATCTGAAGAATTGTTCTTTTATTCCCTATGTCATTTAATTCTGCACTTATCATATCTTTTTCCTTCATTCTACTTGCTCTGGACTTTGCTGTTTTCTTCCAGTTCTTGTAGATGTATGGTTAGGTTGTTTATTTGAAATGTTTCTATCTTTTTTAGATAGGCCTGTATTGTTCAATGCCACAATGTCCTTGTTGATATTTTTGCCTTGTCTTTAAATTTTGCCATTTTAATTATGATGTTTCTTGGAGTGAGCCTCTTTGGGTTCCTCTTGATTGGGACCCTCTCTGTTTTCTGGACTCATGTGGCTTTTTCTCTCATCAAATTAGGGAAGTTTTCTATCATTACTTTTTCAGACAGGTTTTTTTTCTATCCCTTGCTCCTCTTCTCGTTCTGGTATCCCTATCATATGGATATTATTCCATTTCATGTTGTCCTACATTTCCCTTTACCCCTCTTCATTCTTTTTGAGTTTTCTCACTGTTTTCCTTTTCTTGCTGTTTTGGGGGGCTGTTTTCTACCTTGTCCTCCAGCTCACTGATTCAATCCCCTGCTTCATCGAGCTTGTTTTGTTTTTTTCTACTGTGTTCTTTAATTAAAATTGTGTTCTTCATTTCTTCTTTGCCTTTGTTGATTGTTTCTGTGTCTTTTTTAATGCTAATGTAGCTTGCAGTAAGTTCCTCATAGTTTCCCTGTCATTTTTGGTAAGTTGCACTGAGCTTATTGAGCTTCCTTATAACCATTGTTTTGAATTCAGTTTCTGATAATTGACTTGCCTCTATTTCATGTAGCACTCCTACTGGAGATTCCCTCTTTCCTTTTGATTGGGAGTTGTTTCTTTGTCTTCCCATTATTTGTGGGACTCTTCTTGTTTGCTTCTGCTTCTTAAATTGATCTGTTTTGACTTTCTGAGTTTGTGGTGTGAATTTCTATGGTAGGAGACCTGTGATATTCAGTGGTGCAAACTCCTTGATCACCTGAACTTGATGCTTTGGGATGCCCTTTGTGCCTTTTATGCTGGTTCTCCAGGTGTAATTGGGTTTTGATTGTTGTTGGGTTGTTCTTTGGTGGGTCCTTCCCTGCCCCTGGTTGACTGAGGGTCACTCTGCCCACCATATCTTGCGTGCTGTTGTGCAGGCACTACCTGAGCAAAACCACAGAGCCCAAGAAACAAACCCATACCCGCAAATATAACTACCACCTACAATCCCACTATCAATAGCAAATGAACCAGTATTAATAAGGGTGTCATGAGATTAAGGCTATTATAAGACAGGAGAGTGTATATGAGATGGCCTACTGAAAGAGAAATGATTTTGAGATGGAAGACGGAGTAGCACTAAGGGTTAGGAGTTGGAACAATGGAAAGAGAGAAGGTAAAGTTTACCTCATGAATAAAGAAAGGGAATGAAGATTGTGGAATGGAGTATGAGAAGGGAAGCATGGAATATTAGGTTTAAGTAGAAATTGAAATAGTATAAGATAAAATAAAGTGAGAGAGAAAGAAAAAGAAAGGAAAAATATTAAATAGTTGATGAAAATATAGGAGCCAAATTGGAGAGAAAGATGCACCAGAGTACTATAAACAACAAACAAGCTATGGGAATAAGAAGGGAAAAAGAAACAAAGAAAAGTCTAAGAGATGTTTAGAGGAATAGAAAGTGATTTTGTAATGATAGAGGGAGAGGGAATACTAAGATTGAGGAACAAAAACTAGACTAAGTGAGGGAAAAATTTAAGTTTAGGATGCAAAGGAAAAGATAAAAAGGAGAGTACAGAAAAATGAAAAAAAAAGCAGGATGAAAGAAAAATAGAAAAAAGACAAAAAGGAAAAATTTAAAAAACAGGCTAAGATGGCATAATTAAAATTTGCATAAAAAAAGAGTAGGAGAGGGGTCCTGTAAATTTGTTATTTGAAATACAGAATTAGTGAAGTTCTAGAGATAACCTTGAAAAAACAATGCAACAACAATTACCCTACCCACAATCAACTAGAAAAGTTTGTTATAGATGTAGAGAGAACACGGGTATTTTAATAGCTGGACAAAAGGATGTGAAATGACCCTTGACAAGAGAATTCATTTTGAGAGCCTGGACAGTGGAGAAATAGTGAGAGTGTGGAATGGAAACAAGTTGTAGCTAGAAAGAAAACCAAATTTGAAATGAGAATATTGCAAAGAAAGAGGAAGGTAAGATGGGTTAAGAGAAGGGGGGCATAAAATGTGTGAATTGAAATACACTATAGTATAAAATCTAGTGACTTATATACAAATTTGCCAGACAAGAAATGAGTGTTATAAAGATACACAGAAAAGAATATATCGCAAATCATGAAGAAGACCACTGTGGCTTTTGTATTGGTAGCCTCGTGTATTTACCACTGTTCTTTTTCTTTCTGGGTCTGCCTCTGGTGATGTTAGATGTTGACCAAGTCTGACCTTAGGCAGACTGTTTGATACTTCCAGTGATCTTTTGCCACCGGCTGTCTCCTTCAATTGTTAATATGGCCCCCTTGCACTCAGCAGTCAGGTTTGAGAACCATAGGGCCGGCCGAGTCCCTCCTGGTGTGGGGGCTATTGCTTCCTCTCAGGCTACTGCTGCTCAGAGGGGAGTGGTCTGCTTAAGCAGGATGATTGCAGAATGTGGGGGTTGGCTCAGCACCGGATCCTGGTAGCTACTTTCTCAGTTCTCTCCCCAAAGCCTCCTTCCCCAGTCTCTCTTCAAGTCTCCCTAGTCCACTTTGCTCCACCTTTGCCAGTGATCTACTGTCTCTGGCTGTCTCTTCAGTTGTTAATCTGGTCACTAGGATTGAGTAGTCAGGCTTAAGCACCAAAGGGCCAGGGCAGAGACCCTCCTGGAATTGGGGCTATTGTTTCCCTTCAGGCAGCTGCCACTCAGAGGGGAGTGGTCTGCCTGACCACAAAGGCTGCTGCTGTCTGGGAAATGACTCAGCACTGGGATCCCAGTGGCTACTGTCTCAGCTCTCTCCCTAAGGCTTCTGTCCCCAGTCTCTCTCCTCAGGAGTCTCCAGTCCACTTTGCCCCTGTCTTTTCTTGAGTCCCTGGTAAGTGGCTACAAATGAAAATTTATGTGTTGGCCCTTTAAAGGGCCCTTGTGTCTCCAACCATCTGTCTCTGGCAGAGAGCAATCCTGCTGCTTTTTCCACTGGTTGTTATCTGTGTACTTTTTGGGTTCTGGTATTATCTGTTGCAAATCCTACCTTAGGGTTTAGACCCCAATCTTCTTTGGTGGATGTAACTGGCTGCTTAATTATCCCACTGGTGCTGCTGCCCAGGGGCACCTAGCCAGCCCTGTGGAGTCTCCATTACACTCCTTACCAGACAGACGGGTTGTGCCAAAGCTGATTCTGTATGTCCGAAGTTATATGCTTCTCTCTGGCTATTGCTCAGTTGTTTGTTCTGGGAGGTTTCTCCACAACTGAGTTGTAATTCAAGACTGGTCCTGGGAGGAGGTAAGAGTGACTTCAGTTCACTCTTCTGCCATCTTCCTCCCTTAGTATAAACATTTTTTGAATGAAAGTTACAGTAAAGAACTGAATTGATCTTTCAAAGACTTATGCTTTGGTTGTCACTGGGTTCTGTTTTCAGAGAGCCTGAGTTGAAATCCATACTACAGCACTTCCTAGCTATAATTTTCAATTTCCTCATCAGCAGGGAAGACTAGAAGGTGGTGCTAGTTTCTCTCTGGGGACAGAAACTAGTGCTCTCCCTAAGTGGGCCTATTTGAAGGCTCACATGTCCTCTTGCTGCCTTTGTTCTTAGAGGGGTAGCATGCAACACAAAAGGGATGTGTGGGTATGGGCATGTGGGAGGTTTTCCAGAGCCACCAGTTGGTCCCAGCTGGCTGCCACCACCCTACAAACACCCCTTTAGGGCACTGGGCCCCCCTCTCAGTTGTGCACCACCCTGCATGGCTTGTCTGACTACAGCCTCAAGTTGCTACTGCTAAGTACTGCTGGCTGCTGCTGCTGCAGAAGGAGGAGGTGGAAAGACCCTGGGGGCACAACTTGGTCTAGAGCATCCCCAACACTACAGCTTCTTGACAAGTCTGTAAGTAGAGTCATCAAGAAAAAAAAGAGAGAGGACCCAAGCAAACAAAATAAAAAATGAAAGAGGAGAGATTACAACTGATACCACGAATATAAATGATTATAAGAATTTACTATGAAGAACTATATTCCAAGAAATTTGAAAATCAGTGTTCCTCTCTCTCTCACACACATTTTTTCTTCCTTTTCTTAAAGCAGTCCCTTTAGAAAACCAGGGTGAAATTCACCAATTTCTAAAAAAGTATAATCTTCCTAAATTGAATAAAGAAGAAGCAGAAAACATGAACAGACTGACAACAGCTGATAAAATCAAAGTAGTAATGAAAAAATTCACAGCACAAAAAAGTCCTGGACTGGATGGTTTCACAGGAGAACCTTAAAAAACGTTTAAGGAAGAACTAAGCCCTGTCCTTCAGAGACTATTCCAAAAAATCTAAGAAGAGGGAAGACTTCCAAATTCTTTTTTATGAAGCCAGCATCATCCTAATTCCAAAACCAGATTAAGACTCAACAAAGGAGGAAAACTACAGGCCAGTATTGATGGTGAACATAAATGCTAAAATCCTCAACAAAATATGGCAAACTGTGTTCAGTAATGCATTAAAAAGACCATACACCATGATCAAGTAGGATTCATTCCAGGGATGCAAAGATGGTACAATATTTGAAAATCAATAAATGTAATACATCACATAAACAAAAGGAAAGACAAAAAACACATAATCATACCAATAGATGCAGAAAAAGTATTTGATAAGGTACAGCACCCATTTGTGATAAAAACACTCAGCAAAGTGGGAATACAGGGAGCATTCCTCAACCTAATAAGGCCATATACGAGAAACCAAAGCCGATATCATACTCAATGGGCAAAAACTAAAAGCTTTCCCACTAAGATCAGGAACAAGACAAGGATGTGTGGTTTCACCACTTCTATTCAACATAGTTTTGGAAGTTCTAGCCATAACAATAAGACAAGAAAAAAAAGTAAAAGACATCCAAATTGGAAAGGAGGAAGCAAAACTGTCATTGTTTGCAGATGACATGATAGTGTACATAGAAAATCCTATTGACTCCACCAAAAACTCTTCAACCTAATAAGTGAATTTGCCAAAATGGCAGGATACAAAGTCAATATTCAGAAATCAAAGGCATTTTTGTACACTAACAATGAATTATCAGAAATAGAAATCAGGAAAAAATCCAATTTGATATAGCAAAAAGAAAAAATAAAGTACCTAGGAATGAACCTAATCAAGGAGGTTAAAGACTTGTACTCAGGAAAGCACACAACACTGAAGAAAGAAATTAAGGAATATACAAACAAGTGGAAGCATATACCATGTTCATGGATTGGAATTAACATCAAAACGTCCATACTACCCAAAGCAATTTATAGATTCAATGCAATCCCTATTAAAATACCAGTGAGGTATTTCACAGATATAGAACAAACATTTCAAAAATTATATGGAACCATAAATGACCCCGAATAGCCACAGCAATTTTTAGAAAGAAGAACAAAGTAGGAGGGATCATAATACCTGATACCAAACTGTATTACAAGGCCGCTGTAATCAAAAGAGCCTGGTACTGGCATAAGAACAGACACATTGGTCAATGGAACAGAATAGAGAGCCCATAAATAAATCCAAGTGTCTATGGTTAATTAATATTCAACAAAGTGGGTAGAAGCATAAAATGGAGGAAAAACAGCCTCTTCAACAAATGGTGTTGAGAGATCTGGACAGCTACATGCAAAAAAAATGAAACTTGATCACCAACTTATACCATACACAAAAATAAATTCAAGGTGGATAAAAACCTTAAATATGATTCTCAAAACTATGAAAGTCCTAGAGGAGAATGTAGGCAGGAAAATCTCAGGTATTCCATGCAGTAATATTTTCGCTGAAACGACCCTTAGAACAATGGACATAAAGGAAAGAATAAACAAACGGGACTTCATCAAAATAAAAAGCTTCTGCACAGCTGAAAGAAAACATCAGTAAAATGAAAATGGAACCAACCATATGGGAAAATATATTTGCCAATGATACCTCAGATAAGTGTTTCATCTGCAAAATATATAAAGAACTTGCACAACTCCACTCCAGGAAGACAAGCGATCCAATTAAAAAATGGGCCAAGGATCTGAACAGACACTTGTTCAAGGAGGACATAGAGGGCCTAGAGACATATGAAAAGATGTTGCTCGACATCACTAGCCACCAGAGAGATTCAAATGAAAACCCCATTGAGATACCATTTCACACTGGTCAGAATGGCCATCATAAACAAAGCAACAAACAACAAGCATTGGACAGGTTGTGCAGAAAAGGGAACCCTATACACTGTTGGTGGGAATGCAAACTGGTGAAGCCACTGTGGAAAACAGTATGGAATTTCCTCAGAAAACTAAAAATTGAACTGCCTTTTAACCTGGCAATTCCATTGCTGGAACTATACACTAAGAATCCTGAAACACCAATTCAAAGGAACCTATGCACCCCAGTGTTCATAGCAACACAATTTGCAATAGCCAAGTGCTGGACGCAACGTTTAAGTACCCTTCATTAAATGAGTGGGTCAAAAATTGTTGCACATTTGCACAATGGAATACTATGCAGAAGAAAGAAAGAATGAGCTTCTACACTTTACAACAGCTTAGATGGTTCTGGAAGGCATTATTGCTAAGTGAAAGAAGCCAGGTGGTGAAAGAGAGATATCACACTATATCACATATAAGTGGAACCTAATCAGCAAAACAAACAAGCAAGCTAAATATAACCAGAAACATTGAAATTAAGAACAAACTGACAGTAACCAGAGGGGAGGTAGAAGGGGATAATGGAGGTGGGGAAAGGGAAGGGTTGTCATGGTACATGTATGAAGGACACATGGACAAAACCAAAGGGGGGTAGGATCAAGGGTGGAAGATGGGGATGGCTGGGATTGGGGGAGTGCTGGGGGAAAATGGAGACAACTGTACTTGAACAACAATAAAAAAAGAAAAGAAAGAATATTAAGCAAACAAACAAAAAACTCTGCTTTACTTGCTCTTCCCAAACATCTTTTTTTATTTCTAAAATTTGTGAACAGAAAGACAAGACCATCAAACCATTTTGTGTGGTATATGTAAGTACTTATTAACAAACTATGATGCAAGAATGTACACAAAACATGCAGAACCTTAACCCCATTGAACTTTTTATGATATACTATACTAATATAAATTTCTGGAGAAAATAAATAATTCCAAATTATATATGCAACCAAAGGCACATTCATGAGTTCAAAACCCTGTCATATTTGGATGTCATATTTTGAATGAGTGGTGTTATACATACATATTAACATGAACGTTTTATATTAAAATTGTTAAGAATTGGCCATGGTCCCCTACAAACAGTTTAATTTGTGAGGTATGTCATCATCATCGTTATTGTCATCATTATTGTCATTATGATCATCATCATTGTTAACCTTGCTTAATAGTGTATAATGAAGCAGACTTGTGCTTAGTGTTTTCTCTGCTTTATCTCATTTATTCCTCCCAACCAAGTCTGAGGTTAATATTACCCCACTTTGCCAATAGTATGAGTAAGTGTTATAGTCTCTAATCACCCTGACTCCTTTTGGTTCTTCTTTATTATCTTTAAAATTACCATCAAAACTAATATTGCCATTATAATCACAAAGAATATATAAAGTATCTATCTGTACATGTATATGTGTTATGAAAATAAATTGTTAAAAATCAAGGTCTCTCCTTGTAAGAGCTGAGATTCTAAATAGTACTTATGGTTTTATTTTTAAATTTAATCTTTATTGTATTTTTTATTACCTTTTAATCTCCTTATACCCCACTCCCCAAGCAATTACCACACTGTTATCCACTTCTATGAGTCCTTTTAATTTTTTGTTCAATCCCTCCACCCCCTAACCTCTCCCTCCACTAGTTGTCATCCTGCTCTCCATCTATGAGTCTGTCCTCATTTTCCTTGTTAGTTCAGTTTATTCACTAGATTCCACATATGAGTGAAATTATATGGTATTTGTCTTTCTCAGACAGGTTTATTTCACTTAGCATAATGTCCTCCAAGTCCATTCATACTGTCACAAGTTTTAAGCTTTCTTCCTTTTTATGGCTGAGTAGTACCCCATTGTGTGTAAATATCCCAGGTTGTTTTATCCACTCATCTATTTATGGACACTAGGGCTGCTTCCATATCTTGGTGATTGTAAATAATGCTGCAATGAACATAGGGGTTCTCATGTTCTTTTGAATTAGTGTTTTGGGTTCCTTCAGATGTATTCCCATAAGTGGGATCACAGGCAGATTCATTTTTAATTTTTTGAGGTATTCCCATACTGCTTTCCACAGTGGCTGAACTAGTTTGCATTCTCACCAACAGTGCAACAGGATTCACCTTTCTCCACATACTCTCCAGCACTTGTTGCTTGTTGACTTATTGATGGTAGCCATTCTGAGAAGTGTGAGATGGTATCTCATTTTGGTTTTAATTTGCATTTCTCTGATGATTAGTGACACTGAGCATCTTTTCATAAGGCTATTGGCCATCTGTATGTCCTCTTTGGAAAAGTGTTTATTCAGGTACTTTGCTCATTTTTTTAAATTGGTTTGTTTTTTTTGGTGTTGAGTTTTATAAGTACTTTGTAAATTTTGGATATTAACCTCTTATCAGATGTACCTGCGAATATGTTCTCCCACTCTGTGGGTTGTATTTTTATTTTGTTGATGATTTTGCTTGCTGTGCAAAACTTTTTGGTTTGATGTAATGCCATTTGTTTGTTTTTTCTTTGTTTCCTGTGCCTGTGGAGATGTATCTGATGATCTGATGATAATAGCTACAAACAATGTGCAAGATTTTGCTGCCTATGTTTCTTTTCTTGGATTTTCATGATTTCAGGTCTCACATTTAAGTCTTTGATCCATTTTGGAGTTATTCCTGTGTGTGGTGTAAGAAGGCAGTCTAGTTTCATTTATCTGCACATATCTGTCCAATTTTCCCAACACCATTTGTTGAATAAACTATCTTTAGCCCATTGTATGTGCTTGCTTCCTCTGTCAAATATTAATTGACTATAAAGGTGTGACTTTATTTCTGGTCTCCCTATTTTGTTCCATTGATCTATGTATCTGTTTTATGCCAGCACCATGCTGTTTTGATTACTATGACCTTATAGTACAGTTTGCTATTAGGTAACGTGATTCCTCCAGCTTTGTTCTTCTTTCTCAGGATTGCTGTTGCTATGCAGGGCCTTATGTGGTTCTATATAAATATTTGAAATATTTGTTCTAGTTCTGTGAAATACATCATTGGAATCTTGATAGTAATTGTACTGAATCTATATATTGCTTTGGGTAGTATGGACATTTTAATTATGTTAATTCTTCCTATCCATGAATACAGTATGTGCTTCTGCTTATTTGTGTCTTCAATTTATTTCTTCGTTGTCTTTTCCAAGTACAGGTCTTTTACATCCTTGGTTAGGTTTCCTCCTAGGTATTTTATTCTTTTTGAAGCAACTGTGAATGGGATTGTTTTCTTGATTTCCATTTCTATTATATTGTTATTGGCATATAAAATGCAACTGATTTCTGGATATTAATTTTGTATCCTGCTACTTTGCTTAATTGATTTATCAGTTCTAGTTGTTTCTTGTTGGAATTTTAGGGGTTCTCTATGTACAGAATCATGTCATATGCAAATAAAGACAATTTTACTACTTCATTTCTAACTTGCATGCCTTTTATTTCTTTTTTTTTTTCTGATTGCTGTCACTAAGACTTTCATTACTATGTTGACTAAGAGAGGAAAAAGTGGACATCCTGTGTTGTTCTCAATCTTAAGGGAAATTATGTAGTTTTTGCTCATTGAGTATGATGCTGGCAGTGGGTTTGTCACATATGACCTTTATTATGTTTAGGTATGATCTCTCTATTCTCATTTTGCTGAGAGTATTTGTCATAAATAGGTGCTAAATTTTATCAAACGCTTTTTCTGTATCTGTTGATATGATCATGTGGTTTTTGTCCTTCATTTGGTTTATGTGGTGAATCACATTTATTGATTTTCGAAAGTTGTGCCAACCTAGTGTTCTGGGAATAAATCCCACTTGATCATGGTGTATGATCTTTTCGACATATTGCTGTATTCAGTTTTCTAATATTTTGTTGAAGATTCTAGCATCTATGTTCATCAAAGATATTAGCCTAAAATTTTCTTTGTTTGTAGTGTCTTTATCTGGTTTTGGAATTAGGATAATACTGGTCTTAAAAAATGAGTTTGGGAGTCCTCCCTCTTTTTAAATTTTATGAAATAGTTTGAGAAGGAGAGGTGTTATTTCTTCTTGGAATGTTTGGTAAAATACCCCTGTGAAGCCATACAATCCAGGGCTTTTGTTTGTTGGGATTTTTTTGATTAATGCTTCAATTTCACTATGTGAAATCTGTTTATTCAGATTCTCTGATGTTTCCTGATTTAGTTTTGGAAGATTGTATGTATCTAAGAATTTGTCCACTTCATCCATTTGCCCAGTTTGTTAGCATATAGTTGTTAAAAATATTTTTTTTACAATCCTTTCTATTTTTTTGTGTCAGTTATTTCTCATCTTTCATTCCTACTTTATTTTGGAGGGTGCTTTTTATTTTTTCTTAATAAGTCTGGTTAAAGATTTGTCAATCTCAGACACTTCTCCAAGGAGGACATACAGAAAATCCAAAGACACATGAAGCGATGCTCAATATCGCTAGCCATCAGAGAGATGCAGATTAAAACCACAATGAGATACCACTTCACACCAGTTAGGATGGCCATCATAAACAAAGCAACAAACAACAAGTGTTGGAGAGGATGTGGAGAAAGGGGGGTCCCTAGTGCACTGTTGGTGGGACTGCAGACTGGTACAACCACTATGGAAAGCAGTTTGGAACTTCCTCAGAAAACTAAAAATGGACCTGCCTTTTGACCCAGCAATTCCATTGCTGGGACTCTATCCTAAGAACACTAGACACCAATACAAAAGAACCTTTGCACCCCAATGTTCGTAGCAGCACAATTTACAATAGCTAGGTGCTGGAAGCAACCTAGATGCCCATCAGTAAATGAATGGATCAAAAAACTATGGTACATTTACACAATGGAATTCTATGCAGCAGAAAGAAAGAAGGAGCTCCTACCCTTTGCAACAGCATGGATGGAGCTGGAAAGCATTATGCTAAGTGAAACAAGCCAGGCAGTGAAAGACAAATACCACATGATATCACCTTTAACAGGAATCTAAACAACAAAACAAAACAAAACAAAAACTAGCAAAATATAACCAAAGACACTGAAATAGGGGATAGTCTGACAGTGGCCAGAGGGGAGAGGAGAGGGAATTTCAGGGGGGAATGGGTAGGGATTACAGGAACAAATTTGGAGGACACATGGACAAAAACTAGGGGTGGGGGGTAATGGGAGGAAGGGGGGAGGGTTGGGTGGGTGGGTTGGAATGGGAGTAGGGGGGAGAAAACTGTACTTGAACAATGATTAAAATAAAAAAAATAAAAAATAAAAAAATAAATCTGCAAAAAAAAAAAAAAGAAAATTAAGCTCTTCAGTCTAAGGTCAGTGCCTGTGATTAGGTGGATGAGATGGAACTATAACCCAAAGACAGTCAATGATTGTTTTGTGCTTGAATTTAACACTTCAGGCTAACACGCAGGCCCCTTCCACATCATCCCTCCTCGCTGTGAATCCAGATGCTTCCCGTGTTTTCCATGTGGCTCCTGAAGTCACTGATGCCAAGCTCTGGAGCAGTGGTGATGACATGCTGAGTGCTGTAGAAAAGGAAAAGCTTGATGATGATGATGATGATGATGATGATGATGATTGAAAGGAGTTGAGGGTTGTCTAAAGATCTACTCTAGCCTCTCCTTGCTCAGGACTCTGTCTCAGTGAGGTAGATAATTGATAGCTTGAGACCCTTTGCTGAATCTGGAGTGACTGGTGCCTGCCTGCGGAATCCCTCCCTCACCATCACACATAATTTTCTGTCCCTGGAATACGTCTTCATCTACTGTGGCTTGTGTGCATGTCAAACATGTAATTAAGGGAATTGATAAGAGATTTATGTGAAACTGGAAACAAAAAGGTAAATACATAAAAATTATAAATCCCTCACCAAGCCTACATCTAGTGTAACATCTGGTTCTAAGTCAAGATTTTCTTTCAATAATATTTATATATGAATGCTTTAGAAAAACACTATTAAGCCAAATGTAAGCTAGCCAAGTCAGCCCACTGTATGTATGCCTCCCACTGAAAGGCGTTATCCCCTGCAGTGGAGCAGACTGGATTTCCTCTTTGTCTTGTCTTTGTTTTGTTGTTGTTGTTGTTGTTGTTGTTGTTGTTGTTAAAAGATGCTTTATTTCAAACCTGAGCTGAATCAACATAGTGCTAACATCTATCCACTGGAGTTCCTTTCATGTAAATGTGTGGGAATCACAGGGGAAAAAGGGAATTGTGAGTCAATAAAGTCATAGAAATGTAATGTAAAAAAAAAAAAGATTTGTCAATCTTGTTTATCTTTTCAAAGAACCAGCTCTATGATCCACTGATCTTTTGTATTGTTTTTTAGACTCTATTTCATTTATTTCTGCACTGATCTTTTTTTCAGACATAACCAATTTATTTATTATTATTTTTAATATATTTTATTGAGTATGCTATTATAGTTGTCCCCTATTCCCTCCTTTATTCCCCTCTACCCTGAACACCCCCTTGCACCCACATCCCCCATTCTTTAGTTCACATCTATGGGTCGTACATGTAAGTTTTTCGGGTTCTCCATTTCCTCTACTTTTCTTAACATATCTCTGTCTATTTTGTACCCACCATTTATGCTTCTTATTCCCTGTACCTTTTTGCCCATTCCTCCCTCCGCTTCGCTGCTGATAACCTAAATGTAATCTCCATTTCTGTGATTCTCTTCCAGTTCTAGTTGTTTGCTTAGTTTGTTTTTGTCTTTGTTTTTAGGTTCGGTTGTTGATAGTTGTGAATTTGTCATCATTTTACTGTTCATAGTCTTGGCCTTCTTTTTCTTAGATAAGTCCCTTTAACATTTCATGTAATAAGGGCTTGGTGATGATGAACTTCTTTAACTTGACCTTATCTGGGAAACACTTTACCTGCCCTTCCATTCTAAATGATAACTTTGCTGGATAGAGTAATCTTGGATGTAGGTATTTGCCTTTCATGACTTTGAATACTTCTTTCCAGCTCCTTCTTGCCTTTTTTCAGTGCACCTGTTATGTGTTAAGGGCCAGAGCCTTAGGTATTCTCCAGGGCGGGGCAACCCACTTCACTGCATTGTGGCATTGTACTTGAGGGAGGGTTCCAAGAGGGAACAATGCTGCTTGTTTAGCTCTTGGCTAGATTTCAGTCACTTCCACTACTACCTACAAGAAAAATGGGCTCTTCTGGTGCTGATTCCTGGGTGGGTGGATTTGTGTACATTCTAGGACCCTGTGGGTCTCTCTAATGAACTCTCCTGTGAGTGTGGGAGTTTCTCCTGTTGCCTCAAACCCCACAAGTTTTTTCAGTCAGATGTTTTGAAGCTTTATTTACCCATGCTAAAACCCTGTGTTGCACAGTCTGTCTTGCTCCCCAGTTGTTCTTCCCACTTTATCTGCACACAAATGTGGGACTGCCTACTCTGCCAGCTGTCACCTCACCTGGTCCACCAGCTGCCTCCTTGCCTGCCCGGGTTCTCTAACCACTGCCTTGCTGTGAGTCCTCTCCACCTGGCTGCCCATCTCCGCCCCTCCTACCTGTCTGGAAGAATATTTCTTCTTTAATTCTTTGGTTGTCAGACTTCCATACAGTTTGATTTTCTGGCAGTTCTCAGTGTTTTCAGTTAAAATTTATTGTTGTCCTTTTGGCTGTGTGAGGAGGCACAGTGTATTTACCTATACCTCCATTTTGGTCAGAAGTCAGTATAATATCCAATTTAATCTTCTCAACAGCACTGTTGTTAACAGCATTTGCAGACTGGGAAACCAAAATATAGAGAAGTTGAATGAATTATTTGCTCCAAGTTTCACAACCAGTGAGTGGCAGAGGCAGACTGACCCTAAACTTCTATATCTACTAAGCTTAATACTTTTTTTTGCTCCAGCCATCTGCCATCCTTGCACCTACCTAGATTTCACCTTCAGATAAGACACTTTCCCAGTCGATGACTGCATCAGAGGGCCTGGGTCAGGATCAGAGGTAAATCTTTTCTAAAAATCTCCTACTATTCAAGTCTATTACATATGGTCCCTATTTCTAAAAGGTTCTTGGGACCTTATAGGGAATGTGGGGACTCCAGTTAGCCACTGGGACTCAATAAACTTTCCAAGGAAAGTTTACGTGAAACTTTTTTTGGCCTTGAATCCAAAGGATTTGGGTGAAACTCAACTGGACTTAAAGACTCAACAGAAACCTGACTATATCATTTTATTTTGTTCCTTGCAATGATATGAAATACAGATATGAGACCAGGCATTTACCTCACCTTCCCAGAACCCAGGGCCACACTGATGGTAGAATAAGAGACACCCTTAGAGATAATTTAGTTGAATGGCCTTATTTTATGCATGAGAAGCTCAGAGAAGTTTAGGTCACAAACCTAGTAAACAGCAATACAGGACTGGAACTCCTATCTCTGCTGCCAAGGCTATTGAAGGGTTGCCCCATCCTCTTCTCCCTAATTGCATCCCTTCATCCCCCACCTCCATGGTCATAGCCAGGTTCATCCTAGGGCTACTGGCACAGTAAATTCCCTGAGTTAAAGAATAACAGGTACCTACACAAAAAAACAAGCCAACACAGTTTCTGATAAACATGGCCCCATCTTTCAAACATTGTAGTGCTTTTGTACATGTACCTCTCTGAGAATATAATAGTCACAGACACTTATCATGCCATAGTGGCCTACTGTTTCATTCTAGGCGAGCAAAAATTCTCACAGTGTCGGTTCTCCAAATAATTATATCATCATAGCAAACAGCACTTTGAGCAACATTCACGCTGGCAAGACATTTGGTATGCAACCTTTAGATGGTGCTAATGTTCTACTATAACACATAGTCTGCAATAATGCTTTATACTCAGAATCAGGGAGGTTAAATGACTTTGAGAAGCTAACTATATTTCAAACTTCCTGTGCTAGACCCTGAGAACATATCCACTAACACGTTTGGGGGGGCAGGGATCTTGATAAAAATGCATTTCTGGGGATTTTGTTGAGACAGCAAGGTTTTGGTAATGCTAAATGTACCAGATTACTCTAGGCATGTCTCATCAATCCATGCCATTGGTGTAAACTTTAAGTGCAAATACACATCTTCAAAATTCATATTTAGCTTGTATCTTTGTGTATTGATTAGACATTGTGATGGGTTTTGTTCATAATGTTTCTAGATTGTATGATGAAGCCATTTATTTTGTATGACAGTTTTCTTCAGGAACGCCTCATTCATCCACTTAAAAAAAAACTGGTATAACCTAGATCATTTATGTTTTTCTGACTCTGAAAAGAGGGGGGGAGAAAAACATATACCATAGAAAACTTTCTACAGCAGACTTTTATGTCTCATTTCTTCTCTTTTCCATACATTACGAGTTCCTGAGGCTCCATTTGTCTCATAGTACTGCTAAAAAAGGCAATGCTTTCGTATCCAGTTTTTCTTTGGCATTGCAGCAGTTGACTGTGTCACAGTAGCATTTTAGCCCTAGATATTATTGAGGATTTCTATGTAGTGAAGAAAATAATTCCTTGTCCCTTCACATGTAGGAGTTGACAGATGTTCACAAAATACCACGTCATATATATAGATAACATGCATGCATTTGTGTATGTGTGTGTGCATATATACATATATACACATACATACACACATGTGTGCACACACACACACACACACACACATAATCCCCCACTGATGGATGTGTGTATGCCCAGAGTAGAGGAAAAAGACTGAGGAAGGATCAGGGAGGGGTGAAGGTCAGAAGAAAGGTGAAATCCTTATCCAGATCACCTGAGAAAAAGTTTGGAAGGGTCATGATACCATTTTTCTAATGTCTGAAATTCTATTATAGTGAAAAAAATCAATTTGTTCAAAAAGATCATGTAAGGGACAGATTTTGATCCAAAGGTATAGAAATCTTTGGGAGATGGATTTCAACTCAATTTCAGCAATAACCTTTTTCCAGTTAAAAAAATTTCTAACTCACAAAAAAGTTGCAAGAAAAATACAAAGAATGACATAAGCTGTTAACCTCAATTCTTCAATTGTTAATATTTTGTCACATTTGCTTTATCTATATCATATATGCACTTATATTTTCTGAAACCATTTGACACTAAACAGCATTATAATATTCTTATATTCCTTAAATGTTTCATCATACATTTCCTAAGAATGCCAGTTTCTTACACAACCAGAGTAAAATTATACATTCCATACTCACATTTCAGCAGTTGTCCCAAAGATGTCCTCTATAACAATACTTTCCCTCTGATCCAGGATCCACTAGGGTGCATTACCGGCAGTGTTAATAAGTATGAAATTTTAAAGATTTAGGATCTTAATAAATGAAAGGGGTTGTATCAAATATCAAATTTCAAATATTGGCTTGGCATGTATATCATAAACAGTGTATTAGCTCAGGTGAGTGGTGGAATAAATGACCTCTTTAAACAAATAACCTAAATAACCAAAAACCTTTATAATTAACATGTTTTGTGTCCTATGTATAGAATTTGCCTGCCCCACACTAATGAAAATATCATTTTATGCCTTTTGGAAGCTTTATAGTTCCAGGTTTTACATTTAGGTATATGATACATCTCAATAATTATTTTGTGAATGGAGTGAAGTTCTTTTTTTCCCCTTATATAATTGTCCAAGTTCCATTTCTTTAGAACATTAGCACCCCGGTAATTATCAGGTATATTTCATAGATGAAGAGATTTGGCCAAAGAGTTGCAGCCAGATATAAAGCTGGGCACAGATGGCAATGTATTGGGAAGGTGCTCTCAGATGAGGGGCAGAAGGATTGCATTCCTGTGTCTTGAATGTCAGTGGTTGTGGATTAGTCCTGGGGATCTGAGGTGTCACTGTGGTCTTCTTGCTAAAGTTCAGATCACAACGAGAGACTTTGTTTTAGAAAACACCCATTAGTAGCCTGGCCAATTGGTAAGTTACCACTTGGGGGAGGTTGAGCCTGGTCAAGAAGCAACCCCTGAAAATCCAGTAGTCTCCAAAGCAATTAATACATAGGTAGAAATTCTAAGATGGATTTTATTTGCAAAATGCATACTACTGTATGACTTCATCTCAGTGGGGGCTTAGTCAGAAGACATAATCAAGCTGAGACTTGAAGGAAGTGCAGGAGGGAGCTGGATGAACAGGAGGGTTAACATGGCACCAGCCCTTGTGGAAGGATGGCATGGGAAGGTAGGCAGGGGATGACTTGCCTCTCCAGGGTCTTGGCACTGTGCTACAAATTTAGACTTGATTTTAGGGGCATTATGAAGCTTTGAAAAATTTTGTGTTAGTGACTTTTATGTCCAAAGAGTTTTCATGCACAGAAAATATTCTTACAGTTATTTGTGTCTTCCTTTTAAATTTATCAAAGTAATATATATATACCTATATTTTAAGCTTTTAAGCTCAATTTATCATATTTATAACCTTAATGATTTTTGTATAATAAAAAGAATAACCAGTTTCATTGGTTATTTGATTAATGTGCACTTATTTTATAAATTTGGCAAAAGAAACTCTCCTAAATATATAACACCAGTGCCATCTTTAATTAATCAACTTACCTTAAGTATTTGAAATTAAATTAAAAAATTTGATGTATTTGATTTTCCCACATTTTCAAAGTCAGTCTCACGAATCAAACATGAAAAAACCTTCCTAAAAATGTTTAAAGATTTTATTTATTTATTTTTAGAGAAAGGGGAAAGGAGGGAGAAAAAGAAGGAGAGAAAGATCAATGTGTGGTTGACTCTCACATGTCCCCACTGGGGACATGGCCCACAACCCAGGCATGTGCCCTGACTGGGAATCAAATTGGTGATGCTTTAGTTTGCAACCCACACTCAATCCACTGAGCTGTACCAGCCAGGGCACCTTCCTAAAGTTTAATAAGTCAAATCCTTTTAAGAATTTCAAAGGTCTTTAAAAAAAGAAAGGAGAAGCCTGCTTGGAGCACCACAAGGAATGGGCAAGGCAGGGTAGGCAAACAAAGCATGTTTAGTATTGAGTAGTTTGAATAATTTTAGCAGGCTCTGGGAAAAAGGGTGGTCCTTAGTTGTCTGGTACTTGCTCCTGGAGTTATTTATGGCAGAGCGATAGTGTCCTGGACTATAGGAGACTGATAAAAAGAGGTACATAGTAGATATAAACTCAGGATTGGTTCATTTGCAACAAGATGTTTGCTATTTCTAGGAATTAGCTAATCTAAGGAGGACCAGTCCCTTCCTCAGTACTCAAGGCCCCAAGATGTTAAAACATCATACAATATAAAAATTTTAAAAAACATGATTAATGAACCCTAGTAGTTCCTTCCAAGATTAAGTAGGCAAATACTGAGAAGGATTTTTTTTGTGGTTATCTTTTGTCTACCATGTCACCTGTCATCTGGGACTTAACCAATCACACATATTTTAGGTTCTAATAATATAACATAACAAAGCATAAAATTTCTGATCTGAAATCATCCATATATTATATTAGCTGGGGCTCTGTTGGGCCCTCTGATTATAATTACCTTTTGTGTAACTGCTGGTAATGCCCAATATTAGGGCCTATTACATTATATGTAAATGGAAATTTGAACCTTATACTCTGGCTTCAGTTGCATTATTGTCTTGTTTCTCTTTCTAATTTTCATATACTTAATGAATTTCTCTTCTGTTATTGCTTTATTCACTTATTTATGCAATGAGTAATTATTGAGGGTCCACCATGTGCCTGTTATAAGTGCTGGGGACACACCAGAGAACAAAACAAATAAAATTCCTGCCCTTGTGGGGGTTTTATTTTAACAAGGAGACAGACAACAAATGATGCATATAATAAATAAGTTAATCGTGTAATATGTCAGAAGGTGCTAAGTGTTATAGAAAAATGTATGGCGGGGTAAAGAGGGGTTGGGAATATTGGTGGGGGTATGAGAGAGGCTTCAAATAGGGCAGACAGAATAGTTCTCACAGAGAAGAGAACATTTGAGCAAAGGCTTCACATTTACTAAGGGAGTGACATGATCATATGTGAACATCAACACTGTGGTTCCACTGGCTACACTTGTCTTCCCCTAAGGATTAGGTGAGAGCATATTAAGAACAATACAGAAAGAAGGGACATGTGACTTGCAGATGAAGTGATGTGTTTAGATGTTGTAGGTGGAACTGGAGCCACCTATTTGTGAGTTGCCCTGAACATTCTTGCAGGGCATGGAGTGCTAGACCCTTAGAGCACTGTGCTGTGCTGAAGAAGATGGAGGTCAGACACAGACACAAGTATAGCAGTCTTTGGTCCAGAAATGGTAGAAGAATACAGAAGAGTGAAAAAAATTAAGCCCTGGCCAGATTGCTTAGTTGGTTAGAGTGTCATCCTGATATACCAAAGTTATGGATTTGATCTCCACTCAGAGCACATATAAGAAGCAACCAATGAATGCGTAAGTGGAACAACAAATTGATGTTTCTCTCTTTCTCAATCAATCAATAAAAAAGAAAAAATTAAAAGGAACCCAAATTTAAGGGGCAAGTAGAATAGGGGGACTGGTGGAAACATTTGAGCAGATTCAGCCAGAGATGTTGAGGTATGGCCAGAAAAGAGGGAGGTAGTGAAGCAGAAGTTGGAGAGGATCCTGGGGGTGGTCAACAGTGCATCATTTATTTAAGAATTGTGTGAAGATTAGGACATTTGCTAGCATTATGGGGAGTCATCGGTAGCCTTGGCCAGAAATGTTCTGTCAAAGTATAAAGAAAAGAGTTCAGATTGCTAAGGGAGGCTATAGAAATAGAGCCATCAAGAGAAGTCTACTGTGCTTTTTGCAGATTTCTGGGCAGGGGAGGAGGAAGGGTCCTTTGTGGTAAGCTTCTGCACCTGTTCTGCCCTGTTCAGAACCTGCTGACTCATACCTATTGTTCTTCACCACCCTCAACTTCCTCTTAAATGGAACTTGCTGCCTTGCATTAATTTGTATAGTCAAAAATAGTCTCCTCTGACCCTTCAGGGTCATTACCACAAGGAAGTAGGAAAGTGACAGGAGCTCTGTTGTTCTGTGATATGTTTGTACCCTTAAATCATTACTTTCCAGCATTTAAATCTTGCCTCTGGCATCTTTAAAATGAATTTCAAAATTTGTATTGATAGAATTCAGTTTTACCTTTCCTTTTTGTAGTCATTTGTTAAGACTTATTTTGATAATTTCTAAAGTAAATTGCTCCCAATAACTATTGAGGTTTATAGCTATAGTTTTTATTTGGGAATATTTCTGAGAAAATCCACCTGTGACTTTATAAATTTCCCTTTTCCCATGGACATTTTTACTCAACCAGTTTATTTCATTTAGACCTTATTTTTTCTTTTTTGCTCTCAAGTTCTACTTTTGGAATTTTGCATTGAGGATTAGAAGGCAAAGATAAATACTTATCATCTGTTTCTAGTACATAGTTTAGTGGAAAACAATAATAATCTCAAAATAAAAGAGTTTTGATTTCAGTGTGTGGTGTTTTGTTGCACTCTACCTACCTGTGAAATGGAGGAATCAATGACTGTGAAAATTAGCTTGTCAATGTCTAGTATGTGGATGCTGCATTGAATGTGGTAAGCAATACAAGGGTTTTAGTCCCTCTCTGCCATGAGCAACACCAAGTAATGTGCATATTACCATGGACATTATCTCACTGGATTTCATAGGAAAGTGGGTTTATTATTGTCATTATTTATCAATATCATTTCACTGAAAGGAACTTGGGAAAGGCAGTGGTGTTAGCAGCAACATAGCTTTTGAATCTTCTTACCAAAAAAAAAAAAAACAAAAACAAAAACAAACAAACAAAAAACCCAGAGCAACTAAATAGTAAAAATAGAAACAGCTACAACAAAATCAAATAGCAAGGTGTTCCCACAAACATTGAAAATAAACAAATTTGGTACAAAATCCAAACAGCAACAAGACTGGTGGTATAGAATTAGTCAGTGCATGGGGAAGTGGAATAAAGAAAGAAATGAGAACTTTCAGTGATGCCCCCCCCCCAGGAAAGAGATAATCCAAAAATTGCCCATAGATTTCTCCAAAGGAACAGATTCACCCTTAGTTTAGAAAGATCAAGGGGTAAACCTGAGAACGGCAAAAATTACAAGGTGTATTTCCAGGTTTCAATCTAGAGACCATGTTAATATAGGACTTTGCTGGAGTAGTTTGGGCCCTATGAACTCTCAAAGCTAACCAACTGAAATGCTCTTCTGGGACAAATCTCACATTGAAGAGAAAGAGTTGCTCTAGAGGCAAAGGAAAGAGAAAGGCCAAATAAAAAAGGAGAGTAAAGGAGGCAGCAAAACTCAGGAAGAAATTCAAGAAAATGCCTCTGAAGTAAAATGAAGAAAATTTAAAAAGTAATCTAAGATAATCTACCAGAACAGCTAACATCAAGACAAATTTTAGCAAAAGTAGTAGATTTTGCAGTACACACATACCAAAAAAATCCTTTTGGTTTTTAGGCCAAAACACCATGTCACTGATAATGTAGATAAATCAGATTAACACTAGTCAATTTATGCACAAACACAGTGGAATTATCATATATATACACACACATACGCACACACACACATATACACACGTACATATATACTTCTTTCATATGTGTGTGAATACATGCATATTTTTCTTCTATGTATTCTTCTTTCTTGTATCATACACACACTTCTTTCATATGAGAGAAAATGGGAGCTAAGGTTTTTCATAAGCAGCCAGGCTGACTTTTATATATAGAAGCTATAGGCTAACTATAGCCTAACTATAGGTGAATCTATAAGAACTTGGGGAATATTTTATCATTATTTATAAATGATAAAAACAAAGTCCTCCCATGAGGACTTTCTTAAAATCTACTAGACTATAAGCTTCAGAAACCCAATATGATCTAAGACTGAAATCATGGTAAGAAGGAAGGAAGTACTTTGTAATGGTTATCTCTAACAATATAAACATAGTACAATATTACAAAACTCAATTACTTTAGAAAATATCAATATTCAAATATCAATTGCTCTTCTGAACACTGAGTATTTAATGAAAAGAATTGAATTAGAAAGAGCAAAGTATAAAGAAAATAGGATAAATTTGCTGACTGACATATAAATATCATATATAATTTACTTCATCTACTAAGTACCATCTTGTTGAGTTTCTGATAAAATTTTAGTGTTTTTCTGTTCTAATGAAGTCAGGGTATTTGAAATCACTAGATAATATTTCACATACCATTTTTTCAGCCTTAAATTTAACTTAAATAATCTCAAAGTAAAAGCCAGATATATGACATCTTAACCTTAAGAGACTCATCCTGGAAGCCTCTTCTCTGTCTAAAAGAGAAAAATCTTATAATTAAAAATTTGCCATACAGGCTTGTGTAAGCAATCACTGGAGAGATACCATGAGGTGTATGTGGTGACTAAGTTATGAAAACATTAATTGATGACAAAGTAAGAATTCTTCTAAATTATTTTATTGTTCAAGTACAGTGGTCTGCATTTACCTGCCACCACTCCCCACATCCAGCCATCCCCACCTCCCTCCCCTGCTTCCACCCCCCTTGGTTTTGTCCATGTGTCCTTTATAGTTGTTCCTGAAAACCCATCCCCCCTTCCCCCATATTATACCCTTCCACTTCCCCTCTGGTTACTGTCAGATTGTTCTTAATTTCAATGTCTCTGGTGATATTTTGCTTGCCTGTTTGTTTCGCTGATTAGGTTCCAGGTAAAGGTGAGATCATATAGTATTTGTCCCTCACCACCTGGCTTATTTAATTTAGCATAATGCTCTCCAGTTCCATCCATGCTGTCACAAAGGGTAGGAGCTCCTTCTTTCTTTCTGCTGCATGGTATTCCATCATGTAAATGTACCACAGTTTTTTGATCCATTCATTTACTGATGGGCACTTAGGTTGCTTCCAGTACTTGACTATTATAAATTGTGCTGCTATAAACATTAAGGTGCATAGGTTCTTTTGGACTGGTGTTTTGGGGTTCTTAGGATATAATCACAGCAGTGGAATTGCTGGGTCAAAAAACAGTTCCATTTTTAGTTTTCTGAGAAAATTCCATACTGTTTTCCATAGTAGTTGCACCAGTCTGCAATCCCACCAACAGTACACTACAGTTCCCTTTTCTCCACATTCTCTCTAATACTTATTGTTTGTTGATTTGTTTATGATGGCCATTTTGGCCCATGTGAAGTAGTAACTCATTATGGTTTTATTTTATTTTTTTTTTACTTTTTTTACTGATGTTCAAATACAGTTGACTCCATTTTCCCACCACCACTTTCCCGTGCCATCCCCACTCCCACTTCTCACCCTCAATCCCACCCCCCTTGGCTATGTCCATGGGTCCTTCATTCATGTCCATTTACATCCCTTTCCCTTCCTTTTCATGTTATTTCCCTCTTCCCTCCCCTCTGGTTTCTGTCAGTGTGTTGTTGATTTTCAATGTCTCTGGCTATGTTTTGCTTGCCAGTTTGTTTTCTTAATTAGATTCCACTTGTAGGTGAGATCATATGGTATTTGCCAGTAATTGCCTGGCTTACTTCACTTAGCATAATACTTTCCAGTTCCATCCATGCTGTCACAAAGGGTAGGAACTCCTTCTTTCTTTCTGCTGCATAGTATTCCATTGTGTTAATGTATCATAGTTTACTGATCTGCTCACTTACAGATGGGCACCTAGGCTGTTTCCAGCACTTGGCTATTCTAAATTGTGCTGCTATGAACATTGGGGTGCATAGGTTCTGTTGAATCAGTGTTTCAGGATTCTTTGGGTATAATTTCAGCAGTGAAATTTTCAGGTTAAAGGGCAGTTCCGTTTTTAGTTTTCTGAGGAAATTCCATACTGTTTTCCACAGAGGCTGCACCAGTTTGCATTTCCACCAATAGTGTACTAGGGTTCCTTTTTCTCCACAACCCCACCAGCACATATTGTTTGTAGATTTGTTTATGATGGCCATTTTGACCGGTATGAAGTAGTATCTCATTGTGGTTTTAATTTGCATCTCTTTGATGGCTACCGATGTGGAGCATACTTTCATATGTCTCTAGGCCCTCTGTATGTCCTCTTTAGGGAATTGTCTGTTCAGGTCCTTTTCCCATTTTTTAATTGGATTGTATATCTTCTTGGTGTGGAGTTGTGTGAGTTCTTTGTATATTTTGGAGATCAAAACCTTGTCTGAGATATCATTGGCAAATATATTTTCCCATATAATTGATTCCCTTTTTATTTTACTGATGTTTTCTTTAGTTATGCAGAAGTTTTTTTTTTAGGTTGATGAAGTCCCATTTGTTTATTCTTTCCCTTATGTCCCTTGCTCTAGGGGACATATTAGTGAAAATATATTTGCTTGGAATATGTGAGATTTTCCTGCCTATCTTCTCCTGCAGGTCTTTAATGGTATTATAACTTATATTTAAGTCTTTTATCCATCTCGAGTTTATTTTTGTGTATAGTGTAAGTTGGTGGTTGAGTTTCATTTTTTTTTTTGCATTAACTATCCAGATCTTCCAACACCATTTGTTGAAGAGGCTATTTTAATTCCATTTTGTTTCTC
This sequence comes from Phyllostomus discolor, assembly GCF_004126475.2. NCBI lineage: Eukaryota > Metazoa > Chordata > Mammalia > Chiroptera > Phyllostomidae > Phyllostomus > Phyllostomus discolor. The sequence goes on along the minus strand of NC_050198.1, from coordinate 27,936,070 downwards.
CCCCCTTTGTTTGAATATTAATTCACCATAGAGACTTGGGTTTATTTCTGTGTTCTCTGTTCTGTTCCATTGATCTATGTGTCTGTTCTTATTCCAATACCAGACTGTTTTGATAATTGTGGTCTTGTAATATAGTTTGATGTCAGGTATGGCGATCCCACATACTTTATACTTCTTTCTCAAAATTGCTGCAACTATTCAGGGTCAGTTATGGTTCCACATAAATTTTTGAAGTGTTTGTTATATATCTGTGAAATATGTCATTGCTACTTTAATAGGGATTGCAGTGAATCTATAAATTGGTTTGGGGAGTATGGACATTTTGATGATGTTAATTCTTCCAATCCATGAGCATGGTACATGCTTCCATTTGTTGGTTTCTTCTTTAATTTCTTTCTTCAGTGTTGTGTAGTTTTCTGAATACAGATCTTTTACCTCCTTGGTTAAGTTTATTCCTAGGTGCTTTATTTTTCTTGTTCCTATATCAAATAAGATTTTTTTCCTGATTTCTGCTTCTGGTATTTCATTGTTGGTATACAAAAATGCCTTTGATTTCTAAATATTGACTTTGTATCCTGGTGTTCTGCCAAATTCACTTATGAGGTTGAGTAGTTTTTAGTGTAGTCAATAGGATTTTCTATGTACACTATCATGTCATCTGCAAACAATGACAGTTTTGCTTCCTCCTTTCCAATTTGGATGCCTTTTATTTCTTTTTCTTGCCTGATTCTGTGGCTAGAACTCCCAATGCTATGTTCAATAGGAGTGGTGTTAGTGGGCATCCTTGTCTTGCTCCTCATCTTAGTAAGAAAGCTCTAAGTTTTTGCCCATTGAGTATGATGTTGGCTGTAGGTCTCTCATATATGGCCTTTGTTAGGTTGAGGAATACTCCATCTATTCCCACTTTGCTCCGTGTTTTTATCATAATGGGTGCTGTACCTTATCAAACGCTTTTTCTGCATCTGTTGATAGTATAATATAATTTTTTTGTCTTTGCTTTTGTTTATGTGATGTATTACATTTACTGATTTGCAAATATTATACCATCCTTGCATTCCTGGGATGAATCTCACTTGATCATGGCGTATGATCTTTTTACCATATTGCTAGATGCGGTTTGCCAATATTTTGTTGTTGAGGATTTTAATGTCTATGTTCATCAGCAATATTGGCCTGAAGTTTTCTTTCTTTGTTATGTCTTTATCTGGTTTTGGTATTAGAATGATTCTGAATTCATAAAAAGAGTTTGGGAGTCTTGAGTTTTCTTGGATTTTTTGGAATAATCTTTAAAGGATAGGGGTTAGGGGCCATCCTTAAGTACTTTGTAAAATTCTCCTGTGAAACCATTTGATCCAGGACTTTTTTGTGTTGGGAGTTTTTTGATTACTGCTTCATTTTCATGAACTGTTATTGATCTGTTCAGGCTTTCTGCTTCTTCTTTATTCAGTTTTGGAAGATTATATCTTTCTAGAAATTTGTCCATTTCACCTAGGTTTTCAAATTTCTTGGCATAATAGTAATTTCTTACAATCCTTTGTATTTCTGTGGTATCAGTTGTAATCTACCCTCTTTCATTTTTTATTGTGTTTATATGGGTCCTCTCTCTTTTTTTTCTTGATGAGTCTAATTGAAAGCTTGTTGATTTTGTTTATCTTCTCAAAGAACCAACTCCTGGATTTATTGATCTTTAGAATTGTTCTTTTAGTCTCTATGCCATTTAATTCTGCTCTGATCTTGGTTATTTCCTTCCTTCTACTTGCTATGGGCTGTCTTTGTTGTTGTCCATCCAGTTCTTGTAGGTGTAGGGTTAGGTTGTTAATTTGAAGTGTTTCTATATTTTTTAGGTAGGCCTGTATCACTATGAACTTCCCTCTCAGGAGAGCCTTTCCTATGTCCCATAAGTTTTATATTGGTGTGAGTTCATTTTCATTTGTTTCCAGAAACTTTTTTATTTCTTCCCTAACCTCATTCTTGACCCATTCATTTTTAATAGCATGCTATTCAATCTCCACGAGTTTTAGTGTTTGGGGATTTTTTTCTTTGAGTTTAGTTTCTAGTTTCAGTCCCTTGTGATCAGAGAAAATGCTTGGTATGATTTCAATTTTTTGTTAATTTTTTGAGGCTTGTTTTGTGTTCTATCATGTAGTCTATCTTTGAAAATGTTCCATTTGCATTTGAAAAGAATGTGTATTTTGTTTTTTGGGGATGAAATGCTCTATATACATATCAGGTAAGTCCATTTGATCTAGGAAATTTTTCAATGCTACAATATCCTTGATATTTTGCTTGGAAGATCTATCATTTTTGACAATGGGGTGTTAAAATCCCCTAGTATAAGTGTATTGCTGCCTATATCTTTCTTGAAACCTCCACAGTTTTCCTTATGTATTTGGGTGTTCCTATGTTGGGTATATATATGTTTACAATGTTTATGTCTTCTTGGTGGATTCTTCCCTTGAGTATTATGAAGTGTCCTTCTGGGTCTCTTTTTATGGCCTTTGTTTTGAATTCTATTTTTTATGATGTAAGTATTGCTACTCTGGCTCTTTTCCCTATCTGTTTGCTTGGAATATTTATTCCAACCCTTCACTTTCATCTGTGTAGGTCTTTTGTTCTAAGGGTCATGTTTTCTTATCCATTCAGCTATCCCATATCTTTTTATTAGAGCATTTAATTCATTAACATCTAAGGTTATTGTATACTTATTCATTGCCATTTTCCCCCTTTGTGCCTGTGTTCTTCTTTCTCTCACTCTTTTCCTTTCTCTTGTTAAATCAGTCCCTTTAGCTTATTTTGAAATGCTGGTTTGGTGGAGGTATATTGTTTCAGCCTTCTTTTGTCTGGGAAAGTCCTTAGTTCACTTCTCATTTTAATTGAGAACCTCACTGGTTCTCAATTAGTCTTGATTGTGGATCTTTGCTTTTCATTACTTGGAATATTTTTTTTTGCCATTGTCTCCTGGCTTGCAGTGTTTCTGTTGATACATCAACTGCTAGCCTTATTGGAGCTCCACTGTGTATTACTTCTTGTTTCTTCCTTGCTGACTTTATGATTCTCTTTGTTTTTAAAACTTGGCATTTTAATTATGATGTGTCTTGGAGTAGACCTGTGCGTATTTCTCTTGATTGGGACCCTCTGTACTTCTAGAACTTGCATGTTTTTCTCCTAAGTTCGGAACATTTTCTTTCATTATTTTGTGCAAGCAGCATTTTCTGTCTCTTGCTCCTTTTTTTCTCCTTGTTATTCCTGTGATTCGAATGTTGTTTCAGTTCATGTTGTCTTGTAGATCTCTTAAGTGATCTTCCTATTTTTTAATTCTTTTTTCATGAAGCTGCTCTACATGGATATTTATTTCTACTTTGTCTTCCAGTTCACTAATTCTGTCATCTGCTTTATCCAGCCTACTTGTAATTCTTTCTAGTGTGTATTTTATTTCAGAAATTGTATTCTTTACTTCTTCCTGGTTCTTGTTTATAGTTTCTATTTCCTTTTTCATACTGTTGTAGTTCTCATTCAGTTCGTTGTAGTTGTCTGAGTTCCTGGTACATCCTTATAACCATTCTTTTGAATTCTATATCTAATAGTTTGCTTGCCTCCATTTCATTTAGCTCTTTTAGTGGGGAGTCTTCCATTCCTTTTGATTGCAGGTTCTTTCTTTAGCTCACCATTTTAGGTAACTTTTTTTTTGTTTCTGTGGTTCCTGATGCTCTGCTCTACTAGCTGTCTTTGTAGGGTGAACTTGTATGGTAGGAATTCTGTGAGGTTCAGTGGTGTGGTCTCTTTGATTTCCTTGTCTGGGTGCTCTAGGTTTGTCCCTTTTTCTATTTGAGTGGGCTTTCTTGTTGTAATTGGGTTTTAGCCATTGATGGCTCCTTTTTGTTGGGTTCTCTTCTCTAGTGGGTTTACTGATATTTACAACTCCCACTTTATCTTGTATGTGATCAGTGGCAGGGCAAAGGCAAAATAGTTAAGACAGTGGGATAGTATTCTATTGAATTTAAAGTGCCAACAAGTAGAGAAAAGATAGGAGATCCTTTGTAGAAATGTAGCAATGACTGTGATATTTCATCCAACTAGCCACTTTTTTTTAAAGGTAAAAAACAGGTAAGATTCTTGTTAGAGGGGAAAAAGAATGTAAGCTGACTCCAGAAAGCAGAATGCTTATGCTAGGTTAGATGGTGAGATATAGTTAGGAGAAGTGATAGAAACTTGGCATAGTGTGTGAGAGAATTAAGTTAAATACAACAGTAATAAAGCTCAGGAAGATAGTAAACTTGACCAAGACCAGGGAAGGGTGCTGTATGGGAGTGGGAACAACAATAACATGAAGAGAAATATATGATCTGCATAAAAAGAATAAAGAGTAAAATACCAAGAGTAGTGTGTTATAGGCATATGAGTAAAGTGAAGGAAGAGAAATTAATATGCAATATGAGAGGGACAACAAAAAAAAACAAACAATGAAATCAAGCAAACAAAACAAAGTTCATAGAATGAACAGAAGTAAAAAATGTAAATAATTACAGAAAAATAAAAATAAAAAATAAAATATAAAATCTGCATTATGTAGGATAGTGAAGTGAATTTTGTCTCAGTTGTTGGCATTAGCATTCTGATCTCTCTCTGCATCTGTTTGGTCCTTTCACAGCTCTAGGTCTTATTGTCTTACAGTTGGAAGAAAAAAAGTCTCCTGTGGACTTTGAGCCTGACAAGTAGGTTCTACTGGACTTCCTGGATATTGCAAGCAGAGGAGGGCTAAGGCCCATTTTTTCCCCTTTCCTGTGGTTCTGCATTGAGGGCTTGTTCTAGGCTCCAATATTCACAGGTGTCCAACTTCCAGCCCAAGCCCTCAGAGCGCTGCATGGCCGCCACTGTCCATATGCACCAGGCAAGCACCTTTAATCCATCTTGTTCCACCCTTTGATTAGTCTGTGAGGTGCACTGAGTGGGAGAAACTTGCCCCCCTCCTCCTTCTTTGCTGGCCTGGGTGCTGCACATTCCCAAAGTCCCTTCAGGGCAGTTTAGTTCCCCTATTAAATTAGGTCTCTCTGGGGACTGCTACACCTCTGGGCCCCTGCTGCCCCCCTTTGATAAGTCCATGAGCTGCCCTCATTTTGAGCAAATTGCACTCCTCCTCATCCCTGTTCGCTGGCCCAGCCGATGCATGAGAGTTTCTTAAACAGCAACTGGGAGCCTTTCTTTGAATAAATCCCTCTTGTTTGCAACCACTGTTCTTAACAAGCACCTGGCTTTTCACACAGCCCAACTCTCTAACCAGTCCCGAGACTATCTGGGTCAGAGACTGTCTGTCACAGCCTAACTCTTCTCCCATCTCCAGGTGTCACCTGGCTCCCTAATTTCTCTGGTACTGTCCCAGCCAGTGACCACAGTCCTAGTGGTGGGACACTGCCTATGTGTGTCTCCCACTGGGTCTTTATTCTTCCTGATGACTTCAAGCATCCAAGTCTCTTCTGGTGTGGAACTGGTTTCCCTGCTCTAGTAGGGGAGGGAGCTACAAGATTATAATCACTGCTCTGGCTGTCCTCCAAAACTCCCCTGGCAGCTGCCGTCTCCCTGCACCAGTCACCAGGCCAGGAACTGCAGCTGCCTTGGGCCCTGTGCAGGTCCCAGGGGCCTTACCATCCCAATGCAATCTCCTTACCATCTGTTTTTGTTTTTCTTTTTAAAAAGGCTTCTTAGTTTTTTAAAAATTATTTTATTGTTGTTCAATTACAGTTGTCTGCATTTCCCCCTTCACTCCCCCCCCACCCCAGCCAAATCCACCTCTCTCTTTACCATCTGTTTTGCAATGTCCTTTGCAGTCTTTGACTTCCAAACTTCATATAAGCTGGGATTCTATTGGCTGTTCACTCTGTTCTTCAGAAGATTGGCTAGGTGTCCCAGTTGTTTGCATGAGCAAATGGGTTCAGCTCCCACCTACCTGGCTACCATCTTCCAGTCTCCAAATTTCTCTTTAATTCATAAAAAGTTATCAACACTGCATATAAATGTTTATTGAAAATAGTTTTCTTGGCTTTCCCCATTTGTATTTAATAATTATTGACATTTCTTATTTCTATTGATCATATCTTTTTATTATTCCGTGTTTCCTAACAGCTTTTAATTTGTATTTTTATTAACTATTTTATTGTTGTTCTATTACAGTTATCCCGATTTTTCCCTTTTTTCTCTCCTCCACCCAACCCACTCTCTGCTCCCACAGTCAATCCCCACATTGTTGTCCATGTCTGTGGGTCATTCATACATGTTCCTTGACTAGTACCTTCCCCCTTTTTCCACCCTTATCCTCCTGCCCTCTGGTAACCATCAGTCTATTTTTTGTTTTCATGCCTCTGGCTCTATTTTACCCTTTGGATTTTTTTGTACTCATGTGTTATTCTTTGTGCCAATTGAAATTGATTTCAAGTATTTTGTATGGTGAAGATATAAATTAATTTTGTTCTAAAATAGCTAAGTAATTTTCTAGCTAATTTTTCTGATTATTTCCCCCTTTTGGCTATTGACTTTTGGTGCCACCTTTTTTATGCATTACATGACTATGTGTCAATGACATATATATTTATTGATCTGTCAAATAATTTTTGCATCAGTTTAAAAATCTTTTAACAATTGCACCTTTATGATGTTTATTGAAATGTTTATTTTAGATTTCTGCTTCCATTCAAAATGGAATAGCAGGGACCTGAAACAATTTTTTAATGAAAAATATATAAAACAAAAATTTTCAAACACTGGATATTAGGCAGTTCAGAACAGTGATCACAAAGATGGTAAACAAATGGGTTTAGCCTACGACTGCCCCAGCTTACTGCGCAAAGAGAATTTCCTGACAGCCACGCAAGGAGGGAGAATCCCACTGAAGACTGCCTCATGGTGTCCCTGAGTTGAATTTGCAGGACAGAGTACTGAAGAAGAGAGTATCCAAAGAAAGTTTTCCAGAGATCTACATAGGGTACCCTTGACTCTTTAGCTGAGTGCTGATCCATGCATGTGTGTAAGGAAATGACCAGAGGTTGGGAGAAAGAAAAACCTAAAAATAGCAGAAGAAAAATTCTCTAGAACTCACACAGGGTCAAGAATAGTTTGTGTTCCCACTAGCCATAAAGGGAAGCCTCGTAATTCACAGGTATCAGATAGAGTAATCACATGGATATTGAGTAAACTGTGAGACAAAATCAGACCTACACTAAAAGCTACTCAGATCTTACCTAACAAATCTTGAAACAAAGCCTCAAAATAATTTTTCCCCCCAAGCAACTTAACTACCTCTGGAATAAAGCTCTAAAAATATTTTAAGAACATAAAAATGTCCAAACACCAACAAGGTAAAATTCACAACATTTAACAACTAATAAAAAATTATCAGGTATGCAAAGATTCAGAAAATTATGAGTCAAAATGAGGAGAAAAATCAACCAATCAAAACATCCATAAATTACAAAAGATAGAATTAGTAGACAAGGACACTAAACTATTATAGTTATATTCTATATGTCATAGAAAGTAGAAGATTGAGCATATTAAGCAAAAATATGAAGAAATACAAAGACTCAAGTTTAACATTAGATATAAAAATGACAATATTTGAGATGGAAAATACTATGGGATTAACTTTACAGAAGGAAAAGATGGTGAAATTAAAGGCACAGTAGTAGTAATTATTCAGAATGAAAGAGTGAGAAAAAAACTAAAAAGTGCATAAAGAGAGCATCAGTAAGATGTGGGACAATATCAAGTGACATTTGTGTATTTGGCATCTCCAAAGAGAAGAAAGAGAATGGGGCAAAAAAATATTTGAAGTAAAAGAAATGTCCAATTTTGAAGAAAATGATAAACCCAGAAATTCAACAAGTTCTGTTAACTAACTTCAAGCATAAGGAACATGAATAAACTACACAATTTACAACATAGTCAAATTGCTGAAAACCTGTGGCTTTTTAATTTTTCTCATTATCAACTGCTTTTTATTACTCAAGTAACAAATAGTAATTATATAAAAGTATGAAAATTCAAACAAGCAAAAAAGTTTTCCATAGCTATCACAAATATATAAGAAAGACAATGCCTTTGTACATTTTTGTTGAGAACTTCCAATAAATTCACTCATTAATTATAATAATCTTCTAATTGATATCCTTGGATTTTTTAGGAAAATATGAATTGTCTGCACAAAATGTCAATTTTAACTTTTTTCATTAAAATATTACCTCTTTTATTTTATAAAATCCTATTTTGGAAGTTATAATGACTAGGATTTAAAGCAGATAGTTTCAGCCCTCTTAATTTTATCTAAAAATTTTAGTAACATATCCCTTTTCTACTCTTGGGTGAACATCATAAAGGGAACCTCTTACATACATAGTATTGTAATAAATTTTGGCTATTTTTCCAAGATTTCTCCCTCTGTCTTTATACTTTTTATTTGCCACCCTCTTTATCTTTATATTAGTTCCCTGTTGCTGCTTTAACCGATTACCACAAACTTAGTGGCCTAAAACAACAGAAGTTAATTCTCTTATAGTTTGGGAGATTAGAAATCCAAAATCATGTAAATTAGATATGGGTAAGAATTAGGATGTGGTCCATCTTGGGGTAAAAATTTTCTCCATCTGTGAACCTGTGAAACCAAACAAGTTACCTGCTTCCAAAATATAATGGTGGGATAAACATGGGGTAGACATTTTCATTCCAAAAGGGAGAAATTGAAAGACTAAAATGGGTAATGGGTCCCAAGGAACTTCAAAACTCAACAAGCCTGAGAATAATTATTTGTGTCTCCATGCTTTGTCTTCTCAGCCCATTGGGACAGCCCTGACCCTTGGGCCCTGGGTGACAGCCTCTAGAGGTCTAGAGGCCCTGACCTCTAGAACTGAGAAAGTCACACTGGCCCAGGCCTCTGCACCTGTAGCTCTGCCCTACTTCATTTCATTTCATTTCTGTCCCTTTCATTTCAGGCAGGCAATTTCTCCTGTTATCAAACTATCTAGTCTGTTGCTTAGAAAAGAGGGTCATCCACAGACCTTTCCTAGATAAGCACATTTCTAGTTCTGGTTTTTGCTGAGTTGGTTGATTGGATCTAGGAGTCACATACCTGATCTTCCTTTAGCAAAAGGTTATCCAGCCATACCCCTGACCTTGTTTTCAGAGCATGGAATTTGGATAGGCTGAGAAGTTCCAAAATCATCAAGTGCTGATTCTTTTTTGCTTAACAATTCATTCTTCAGTTTTCTTTTTCTCTCACATTTTACTGTAACCAGCAAAAGGTACCAGGCTGTACTCTCCACACTTTGCTTCAGAGTTTCCTCAGCTAAATACCCAAGTTTATTGCTTATAAATTCTACCTTTCATCCAACAGAACACATTTCAGCTAAAATTTATGCCACTTTATAACAAGGATTGCCTTTCATCTAGTGTAATAACATGCCTCTCATTTCCATCTGAGACCCACCAGAAGCACCTTTAACATTGTTTAAACATATTCTCAAAGATGATAGAATTAAAGCAGTTTTTATTTGCAAATGACATGATCGCATGGTTGTGTGTACAGAGAATCTTAAGAATTCTACAAAAAGATAAATGCAACTAATGCATGGATTTAGCAATCCATAGAATATAAGGTCAATATACAAACATCAATTCTATTTCTATCTGCTTTTAACAAACATTGAAAAACAAAATTTAAATATATCATTTGTAATAATGCCCAAATCATAATATACATAGAAATAAATTTAACAAAAAACATAGAAGACATCTATTCTATAAACTATAAAATATCACTGACTGAAATTAAAGATCTAAATAAAAGGAGAGCAATGTCATGTCCACTGATGAGAAAACTGAATATTTTTTATCATGTCAATTTCTTTCAAATTGACTTATACATTTAATACAACCTCAATTACAATTTTTGTTTTGAGTAAAAATTGACAAACTGAGTCTAAAATGTACATAGAAATACAAAGAACCTAGAATAGCCAAAACATTTTGAAAAAATAAAAGGTTTGATTTCAAGACTTGCTATAAAGCTAATACAGTGTGGTATTGACATAAAGATAGATAAGTAGAACAATGGAATATAATATAATCATAAATAGACTCACACCTATACAAGCAATTGATTTTCAATAAAAGCAAAGTTTATAATGGGGAAAATAAAGTACGTTTAACAAATTGTGCTTGAATAACTGGATATCTGTATAGAATAAAATGAACAACAGCTTCTACCTTATACCATGTATAACAATTAATTTGAGGTGTTCATAGACTTAAATATAAAACTTAAAGATATACAGCTTCTAAAGGTAAACAAACATAAGAGCATATTTTCACAGCCTTACATTAAGCAAATATTTTTTGTGAAGACAGAAAGATGTTAACTGTAAAAGGTAAAATTAATAAATTAAATGTTATCAATTTTTAAAACTTCTGCTGATCAAAAGACACAAATATGAAAGGATACATACTAATTAGTCAACATAATGTGTGTGAATGCACTAGCACATGCATATGTGTGTATGTAGGAGGGGTATTGTGGTGAGAATGGAGTGAGGAAGCAGATAGAGAAGCCGAGAAAACATGGAAAAGGGAACAAGTTGGCATTATTAAAATATATATATATATATATATATATATTCCTATTTAAACCTATGTGAATTCATTTAAAATCTAAAAACTACATTTTAAAAGGAGTGTTATAAATAATACAATTTATATTCACACTTAAAACACCTTTGGATTTTGAAGCTGGCTCTTACAGGTATCTTTTGTTTTGAAAGAATTGAGCTAAATAAAGGAAGCATTGTTTTCTTCTAAGAAGGATTTCAGGATCATGTAATTTATAACTTCTGATCCTCCTGCCAAGAAAATATCAGAACCTCAACCTATGAAATTCATCCTTTGTTTTATGTCCATATACACATACTTTCTATTGTCTTGTCTCAGGCGGAGACATCTGCCAACTTATTTTAAAAAAATATTTGTTGAGATATTCTATGGTTGTTACTGAAGCAAGTGGAAGGTAATATAATAAAATTTATCCCAGATAAAATTTTTATGGCTTTGGATGGTATAGGTCTGAGCAATTACCTTAAATGATCTAATAAACAAGCTCTGTTTCCCCCTCTAGAATTTAAGTAACACCTACTTTTTCTCAAGACCGTTGAATCAAGCCCTGTCATGTGCCATTCACCATAAAAAATCATAGATATGAAGTACCTTGGGCACCAACATAATTCAGGATGGCTTACAGGACACTGGCTAAAGGAAAGGTGATGTCTTGAGTCAACAGACTGGCTCAGTAGCACACGAAAAACACAAGAAATATGTAAGTCTGAAGCACACAAAGCAATATGTAGCTGTTGCTCCTTATCCCTAAAAATAAAGTGAACAAACAAACAAGCAAACAAAACCAGAAGCCTTATTTAGGGAAAGTGAGATTCTCTGGGGTGTTTAAAGAGATGGGAGAACTATTTACTATTGCTTTTATATGAAAATAAATGGAAAATGTGGCCAAAAAAGATAAAAATATATTTCAGTGACATATTTTAAAAATCTAACAACCCTAGAAATCTGTTGTTATTTAAAACTAACATACAATATTTGAGTCTTTGCAACTAGGTTTCTAATTTTATAGAAAGTTAACCTTAAGTTTAATTGTCTCTCCATCCTGAATTCTGATCATGCGGCAGTGGATAACTTGTCTGTGAGACCTACACATGTAGGACTTTACAAGTCAAAATATTAATTTTGTAAACTTATTCATCTCTAAGATAAAACTTCAATGTGTCTGGATTATATGCTTAAGTGAATTATGGAAATACATACACTTGTTTCTTTGTGGGACATACAGATTTATCTTTATGCCTGTCAAGTTCACTTAGGATCAGAAAGAAGATGCATGCGTGCAATTGACCTAAAGAGTGCTTTTCACCAGAACTGTACAGTTAAAAGCTAAATACTGAGTGATTTGAACTTTAGAGTGGTTTGAACCATCACTCAAAATACCCCAAATTCTGAGCATTCCAGATAACACATATTCATTTTGTTTGTAATTCTGTAGAATGCTTTTTGTTTTTTTCTAGACCATCCTAAATCACAGTTATTAAGTAATTTTTAGTTGTATGAATGAATTTGTATTTAAAATTCCCTCTTTTGGGTCAGCTAACAGTGTGACTGTGTCTCCTTTGGTTCAGACCCCTCTACTCTTTTCCTGAGTGATGAAAATCTAGTCTGCTGACAGTCTAGAATCCCCCAAATCCCATTAGGTTGCTGAGGTCAGTATGATCAGTATGAAGTACTGTGCAAATTCTTTGTTCAGCTTCAAATGATTCAGTGGCTTCCCTTACTTTTTAAATTCTTTTTCCTTGATATGCATGGTACAACATAATTACGCTCCTATCTGTCTCTCCATCTTATCTTTTATCACACACTTCAGGTTCTCTTTTTCAAAGGATTGGAATCTACACCAACAATGAAACAGCAGAAGCAGAAATCAAGGAAAAAAAATCTCATTTGAAATAGCAAAAAGCAAAATAAAATACCTAGGAATAAACCTAACCAAAGAGGTAAAGGACCTGTATTCAGAAAACTACATAACACTGAGGAAAGAAATCAAGGAAGACACAAACAAATGGAAACATATACTGTATTCATGGATTGGAAGAATTAATATCATCAAAATGTCCATACTACCAAAAGCAATTTACACATTCAATGCAATACCTATTAAAGTACCAATGGTTTATTTTACAGACATAGAACAAACACTTCAAAAATTTATATGGAACCATAAATGACCCTGAATAGCTGCTGCAATTTTGAGAAAGAAGAGTAAAGTGGGAGGGACCACAATACCTGACACTAAACTATACTACAAGGCCACTGTAATCAAAGCAGCCTGGTGCTGGCATAAAAACAGGCATATGGACCAATGGAACAGAACAGAGAGCCCAGAAATAAACCCAAGTCTCTACAGTCAATCAATATTTGACAAAGGAAGCAGCAACATAAAATGGAATAAAAATAGCCTCTTAAACAAATGGTGTTGGGAGAACTGGACAGCTACATGCAAAAAAATGAAACTCAAGCACAAACTTACACCTTATACAAAAATAAAATCAAGGTGGATAAAAGACTTAAATATAAACCATGACACCATTAAAGTCTTAGAAAAGAATGTAGGTAGGAAAATCTCAGATATTTCATGCAGAAACTTTTTTACTGACATGTCTCCTAGAGCAAGGGACATAAATGAAAGAATAAACAAATGGGACCTCATCAAAATAAAAAGCTTTTGCACAGCTAAAGAAAACAGTATCAAAATAAAAAGAGAACCAACTCTATGGGAAAACATATTTGCCAATGATAGCTCAGACAAGGGTTTAATCTCCAAAATATATAAAGAACTTACATGGCTCCACTCTAAGAAGACAAGCAAACCAATTAAAAAATGGGCAAAGGATTTGAACAGACACTTCTCCAAGGAGGACATACAGAAGATCCAAAGACACATGAAACGATGTTCAATATCGCTAGCTATCAGAGAGATGCAAATTAAAACCACAGTGAGATACCACTTCACACCAGTCAGAATGGGCATCATAAACAAAGCAACAAACAAGTTTTGGAGAGGTTGTGGAGAAAAGGGGACCGTAGTACACTGTTGGTGGGACTGCAAACTGGTACAATCACTCTGGAAAGCAGTATGGAATTTCCTCAGAAAACTAAAAATGGATCTGCCTTTTGATCCAGCAATTCCATTGCTAGGATTATATCCTAAGAACACTAAAACATCAATACAAAAGAACCTTTGCACCCCGATGTTCATAGCAGAACAGTTTACAATAGCTAGGTGCTGGAAGCAACCTAGATGCCCATTAGTAAATGAATGGATCAAAAAACTATGGTACTTTTATACAATGGAATTCTATGCAGCAGAAAGAAAGAAGGAGCTCCTGCCCTTTTCAACAGCTTGGATGGAGCTGGAGAGCATTATGCTAAGTGAAATAAGCCAGGGAGTGAAAGACAAATACCATATAATCTCACCTTTAACAGGAACCTAAACAATAAAACAAAGAAACAAGCAAAATATAACCAAAGTCACTGAAATAGAGGACAGGCTGATAGTGACCTGAGGGGAGAGAAGAGGAAATTTCAGGGGAGAATGGGTAGGGTTTACAGGAACAAATTTAAAGGACACATGGACAAAAACCAGGGGGAGGGTGGTAATGGGAGGGAAGTCGGGAGGGTTGGGTGGGTGGGCTGGAATGGGAGTAAAAGGGAGAAAACTGTACTTGAACAAAGATTAAAATAAAAAAAAGGATTAGAATCATTGAGACATCCTGGATATTGCGCTGCATCTGTTGAGCTACTTATACCTTATTCATACTATGCTTAGTATTATGGAAACACTCTTGATTCGTCTCATAAACTCCTAACTCTTCAAAATTAATTTTTACCTGTTGTGCGTGGGTCACCGGCCAGCAGTGACCACAGAACACTGTGGATGGCTTGACGAAAAAACACGCGAGAAAAAACATGCACAGAGACAAACTAGTTTCTGTGGGGAAGTAGGGACGAAATGGCCACCCCCCCCTATTGGGGAGCGCCCGATTTACAGTCCATACCTGCTTTTATTGGGCTCATGTTGCATAATAATTCAGGTAAAGTACAATACTCATTAGGGGGAAGTAAGGAACTATAGAAAACAAGGAACTCTGCTGGTCTATTGAGTCGGGGTCAAAGAGCTGTAAGACTTTGAGGAACCAACTTCCTCCTTGGACCCTTCTAATTCAACTGAGAGCATTCTAAACAAAGAAGGTTTCACAGGAATTTACCTGTTCTTTCTTAGGCCTGATCACCTGGGGAACCCACCCTTTTCAGCACAGAGCTGCACCACCCTGTCATTGTTTCAGGCTTAGGTAGAGCAAGGAAAGTGAGGCAACCAAGAGATAGGAAGATTTTCTCCCAGAGGATGAGGACTCAGGCTATATCAAAGCCGAGGGGCGAGCGTCCATCACCCCCTTTTGCTGTAGCCCCCAAAGTCCTTTCTTGGGGGCCTCCCACGTGAGTGTGCCTGTCTTAGATCGTTCCCCTCTTGGGGAATCTTACCCATCATTGGCTAACCGACCAAGCTTCGGGGTTCAGTTATGAGTAAAGCAGCAGAAGCAGCACTCCTGCCATGGAGATAAGCTTTTCTCTTTGCTGGCTTATGGTTCCAAGGGTGTTCCCTCAGCCTTAGCCTAGGGGGGTGGGTTACAGCTTCTGATACCAGGCAGGGCGGTTCCCAACATCTCCCCCTTTTTTAGTTTTTGAAATCAACTGTGGTTGTTAAGCCTGTGAAACCTACCTTTGCTGTTTTCGAATGCAAATCAGAAGAAAAGCAACATCTATATATGTCATAAGGCAATAGTAGAAATTAAAGCAGAAAGGAAATTCTATGGGTTGTGAATACCTCAATTTCTAAATTCAGCCTAAGAAAACATATTAGAGCAAGAAGAAGAGTAATAGGTCTGATTACATTTCAATCTTTGGGAGTAATTACATAGATATCAGCAAAGGCAAATCACATGGCAGTTTGAGCATAATGCAAGACTGACTTCTTACAGGAGGATTTCTTAACAGGTGCAGCCCCATGCACCAACTCATCACTTACTTTCTTATGTGGGTGTTGAGTTTTAATTTTACGTCTGCCAGAGTGGTTTTTCATACGTTCTCCCTTGTTTTCAGTTAGGACTGCTAAGGGTTCCATAAAGGTAGCTACTTGCTGGTCTCTGATACGACCCTGGGAAAACAATTTCAAGATACACAAGAGTACACAAAGTAATATTACAATCAGTAAACAATCAGCAGCTCCAAAAACCCAAATTCTCAAATTAATTCCATCAAACCATGTTTTAGGATTCAGCCACCTAATATTTTCATTAAAATGTCCTGCTCGAAAAATGTCCTGTTTGGTTAAATGTTGAATGTCCTGCAGCTGCTGATGTAACTCCAACTGCAATTTATCAAGTTGTCCTTTTAAATTAGTGGAGAAAGCTCCCCTCAAGTGATGTTGTATATAGTCCAAGTATGTTGGCTGGAATTCCATTGTAGCAGTGTGACGCACAGTCTGGAGAAACCAGGGTCACAGGTTAGGTGCTGACGAGTCACGAGTGCGTTCTGAAGTTTGCCAATCCAGTCCAGTGCTGATTCAACTGCAGAAAGGCGGGTCAGGATCTCCTGATCTATTCGAGCCTGTTGGTCTAATTCTAAAGTAGTATTGATTAAACAATAAGTGCAACCAGGTGTTAACAAACTGTTGGACTCATAAGGAGGGCAGTGCATTGTTAAATGCTATAATGCCATTTGGATTCATTCCTTTTCTGGTCATATTCTGGAGATGACAGATTTGGAAAGAGTTGGAAGGCACAATTAAATCATAACCACTATTAACGATTAGTCTTGTTAGATTTATGCAAAGAAACCTTATGTCATCATTCACTCCTTCAGAATGCCAAATTCTGGAGGGATCAGGTAGGGAGAAAAATATAAAGTGTGAAGGAGAATCCTTTTCCTTCTGATATCTACCAGGCATCTGAAAACTTTCACTTCCACAGACCTTCTGAAACATTCACAAACTCTCTAATCTTTCTTTCATACCCCTTCTGATATTCACCAAGATTGCATTTCCATGCCTTATACCTTCCATTACTAACACACACCACATAATTCTTTCTCAAAATGTTTACTTCCACAGACTTTCAGCAACATTCACAAACCTTCTAATCTTTCTTTTATACCCCTTCTGATATTCACCAAGATTGCATTTCCATGCCTTATACCTTCAATTATTAACTAACACCACACAGTTCCTCCCTAAAACTTTTCCTTTTCCATTTATCTTTACAGTTTCCCATTTACATTCCTAGAGTGTGAAGTTTCAACCTTCCCTGGAATCCTCAATTTCCTTTTCAGAGCAGATACAGAGCAAAATCCATCCTTCTCTGTGGGAGTGAAGGTGGCGCCTCTGTGATCTGCTCACTCAATTTGCACACCGTTTCACTGTCAGAATCAGATTCCTCCTCATCTAGCTCTGTTTTCTTTGCCCAAATAAACTTGAGAGAATCCCTGACAAACCTCCAGGTTACAAAGGTGTGTACACAAATAGATATACCACTGTTTTTGCAAAGATTTCAACCTTTCACCCACTTTTTCCCAAACATCAATGCCTAACGTCCCCAAACATCAATGCCTAACGTCCCTCTATCAGGAAATGAAGGACAATATTTTCTTACAGATTGCAAAAGCTGAACCAGATGCTTTTCTTTCACCTTAATACTTTGCTTCTTTAAGAACTTGTTGTAATATACGCAGAAAAGCTTTCTGCCCTTTAGATAAGTTACAACCCATGTTTACCCTTTTTTTTTTTTTAAAGAAAAAGCTTCCTTTTTTTTTTCAAAAGAAAAAGCTTACTTTTATTTATTTTTAATTGGCCAAAACACATCACCTGATTACTTTTTTCAAGGCAAATCATTTGTTTTTCCAAACTTGAGAATGAAATTACCATTTACCCAATTATAGGCGGTCGCGAAGAGAGAAACAACCTGGAAAAGAAAGACCTACTTCCCTGAAAATTCAACGCATCCTACGACATGCCCGAGAAAGAGTACGGGGTCGTGGGCCCTTACCTGGGCTGTTAGCGCACAAATCCACCCGAAGTTGATGCGTTGTCCAAAGCGACGGCTCGTAGCCGCTAGTTCCAAGTGGTCTCGAATGGGGTCCCACCTCTGTGGTCCCGAATCGCTGCCCCACATTGGGCGCCAGCTGTCGCACGTGGGTCACCGGCCAGCAGTGACCACAGAACACTGTGGATGGCTTGACGAAAAAACACGCGAGAAAAAACATGCACAGAGACAAACTAGTTTCTGTGGGGAAGTAGGGACGAAATGGCCACCCCCCCCTATTGGGGAGCGCCCGATTTACAGTCCATACCTGCTTTTATTGGGCTCATGTTGCATAATAATTCAGGTAAAGTACAATACTCATTAGGGGGAAGTAAGGAACTATAGAAAACAAGGAACTCTGCTGGTCTATTGAGTCGGGGTCAAAGAGCTGTAAGACTTTGAGGAACCAACTTCCTCCTTGGACCCTTCTCATTCAACTGAGAGCATTCTAAACAAAGAAAGTTTCACAGTAATTTACATATCCTTTCTTAGGCCCGATCACCCAGGGAATCCGCCCTTTTCAGCACAGAGTTGCACCACCCTGTCATTGTTTCAGGCTTAGCACGGGAACTAAGGCAATAAGGAGATTTTCTCCCAGACAGATGAGAACTCAGGCTATGTCAAAGCCGAGGAGCAAGGGTCCGTCACCCTCTTTTGCTGCAGCCCCCCAAATCCTTCTTTTGGGGGGCCTCCCAAGGTGATAGTGCCTGTCTTAGGTCATTCCCCACATGGGGAATCTTACCCGTCTTTGGCTAACCAACCAAGCTTTTTTGGGGTTCAGTTATGAATAAAGCAGCAGAAGCAGCATTCCTGCCAGGGAGATAAGCTTTTGCCTCCTTGCTGGCTTAGGGTTCCAAGGGCGTTCCCTTAGCCTTAACCTAGGCGGGGGTTTCAGCTTCTGATACCAGTCAGGGCGGTTTCCAACATTTACCTGTAACATTCTCCACAAAGCCTTCCTAGTTAGGATTTAGTTTTCAAGTAATAGATGCCATTTAGACCTATATTAAGGGTGGGAAGGGGTGGTTTAAAAGCGTCCAAAGAGACTGGAGAAATTCTACCCATGAAGCCATTAAAACTTGGAGAAGTCCAGGAATCTTCTTACTTCTCATTGTATATCTATTTTACTTCCTCTTTACCAATTATTCTTTTCATTTTTTTGGATACCATTGAGCATGAAATATAATCTCCATGTCCCAATTTCTCAGCTGTAGAATTGTGTAATAATATTAGTTAACTCAAAGTGATGTTGTAAAACCTAAAGGAAATGATACTTTTGAAGGGCTTGGCTCATTCCTTGAGACTCAATACATTTAGTTATTATATTATTAGACAAATGGATTATTAGAGCACTAAGGTTCTGGATACATTCTAATTAATTCCAAAGATATTATAAGAATTCAGTAATGAATTAAGCAATCCTCTAAAGTAAAATTAACAATGCATTTTACCAGACTCTCTGGGAACAAAATCTAAAGCTAAATTAATGTATTTTGGAGTTGGAATAATATCCATATCTTCCGAAAAAGAAGCCAAGTGGGTTCTGAAAACCAGGGAAGAATGTGTTTGAGGAATTGCTCAGCAAAATACTAAAACAATAGCAGAGGGATGATTTAGGACATGCATGGAAGTTGGAAGTCGTTGTCAGTGTTGGAATGAGTTCAGCAACCAATAATCCAAATCTTGCTTCCTTTGTTAATAGAGTTAATAAAACTGGTAGATAATGGATTTCATAGGCCTAGTAAATCTTAAATTCAACAAGGTATTTGACAAGGCTTTTCTTTACATCTTTGTGGACAAAATTATTGGATTGATGCTATTTGAACAGTTTTATACAAAGGATGATGAATTGATTTCAAACAGGTGTATCCAACAATGACTTCAAGGGCTCTTTCCTTAACCTAGCTTTGCTTATTTAATCCCCACAAAAAACCTTAAAGCAGATATCTTAACTCATACTCATAAACTATAATACTAGAGAACAGAATGAATATTAAAATCTTTCTGTTTATAATCTGACATAAGAGACTTTACTTCTTATATCTTTGTCTGAACCTGCCTATCTTGCTTAGCAATATTTGCTTCTCTTCCCCTAACTATTCAAATCCTCCCAGTTCTTAAAAGTTTTACTTGAAATCTCTTTCATGATGACTTGCTGACCAGAGCATTGTTCTCATACTTTTGTAATTTAAATCTAAATCTATAATTTAAAGTTATCTACCTTATGGTGGTGTTGTAGGGATTAAAATGGGCAAATTGAAAATTTTACAGCAAGAAATAGAAGCATAGAAAGAATAGGAAACTGGTTGAAAGCCTTACAGCTAGTAAGTCAGAAAACCTTCTCAGAGCAATCCATCTCAGACAACACTACATAATGTTGGGTAAATTACTCAACCTTTGTGAAACTCAGCTTACTCATTGTTAAAATAAGGATAATAATGCTTACTGACAAGGTTGTTATGATGATGATGTTGCTTTTACTCACTCCCTTAACAAATACCAAGTATTGCATGAGATCCTGGGGATACACTATAGGGGGTGGGTGGGAATGGAGAAAGACATACTAGAAAGAGGGAGACATATAATTATAAGTAAACAAGCAAGTATCACTTACAAATTGTATTAGTCCAATGAAGCAAAAGTACAGGTGTTGTAAGAAAGAAAAGCAGGTGGAAAATCATTTAAATTATAAGAGTATGGGAACCATGCTTTGGTCAGCAAGTCATCATAGGTGAGATTTAAAACCAAATCTTTAAGAACAGGAGGTATTTGCATAATTAGAGGAGAAGGGGCAAACGTTCTTAGGCAAGAGGGAAAGGTTGAAAAAAAGGTGTCAGGAGAGAAGGTTCTCATGGCCAGACTATAAACAGAATTATTTTAATATTTATTATGTTCCCCAATATTATAGCTTATAACTTGATATTCATGCTTATTCTTTTTAAGTTAAAGTATAGGCATCATGTACCTTTAAATATTGTTAAGTAAACTTATATGGAAATGTCTCTAAGCAGATAAGCTTGTGTTATTACATGGAAATTAGAGGCTTTGTAAATTAAAAAAAAAGTACAATAAATACTAAAGATCTGAAAGAGATTATATAAAATGGATATTTGAAATTAAGTGAGAATTAGCCAAGAAGGAACTTTTGATTTAACTTTCTTGAAATTTAATTCACTTTGCTCTGGGTAAGATTTATGGCCTACATGCCTTGGTTTTGCATTCTTAGTAAAATATATTTAAGTAGATCATAAGGATAGCAAAGAGAATGAGTTTAAGCCCAATCTTTGGCAAAGGAAGCCCTTTAAATTACAGAACACATGAGGTGTTAATGTCTAGTGAAAGGGCAGAGATTTTGGGATCTCATTGAACTTACTATTGATAGTAGTAAAACTATGTCAAGATTTGAAGTGAATGGCACTATCATGAATCAGTAATTAAAAGCCATTTTATCTACCTATTTTTCTTTAATAGAAATGTAATTACAAAGTGTATAGAGATGTATGAAAATACACAGATAGAAATAGTTCTTCCTTTATCCTCAAACTGGGCAGATCCATACTATAATGCTGTATCCATTCTATGAGCTCCAATGTAGGAAGGATCCCCAAACCCAAGTAACAGTCCAAAGGAGAGTCACTTTGCCCAGGATAACAAACCTGATTTAAAACAAACTGTTTTTATTTTTGTCTAACAATGAAATGACCTAAGGCTTAACTTAATAGTGCTTTAAATATGCAAAGCACAGGTTGATGAGAGTGGGGTTGATCTTTCCTTTTTATAGAAAGAAGAACCAAAGTGAAGAGTTTAACTAAATAAAGAACTGAGAAAAGATGGAAAGAAAGAATTATTTTTTGATAATTAAGATTTTCTGGTAAACAGTTGAATGAGTTACTCCATAATCTTTAAAAGGTTTAATCAAAGTCTTCTGTAGACAATTAGAAGAGCTTTGGGCTGGGCCAGAAGATATTTAACATTAGTAACTAATAAATTTCATAAGGTTCGGCAAGTTACTTTTACCTAGCCTCTGTGGGTCCTAACTTCTTCACCTGTAAAATTATAGCTTTGGACTAATAAAGGACACTTGATTCTTAGCTAGATTATTGTCTCCTTGGAATGATTCCTATCACAAATCAAGGAAATAGGCTAGATTTCCTTGCTAGGGTATTTAATGCCTGGCAATAAAACTTTTCCTCTTGAAGTACTAATTCCTTCACATTTCTTATTTCAGTGACACTCTGAGATAGAAAAATGTATAACATCTTTTTAAAACATTTTATGTCAAACATATATTTACAGTAAAAGGCCAAACATATCTATATCGTTTGAACTTTGATTTTTTGCAACGAGTACTATATGATTTCTTGGATATCTTTACAATTGCCCTTTACATTCAGATAAGGTGTGGACTCAGCTATCAGAGTCTTGCTTTCTTTTTTCTTTTATCACAGGAGAAATGTAAAGAATAATGACAATCCTTTCTTTCAAATGACTTCAGGATGGTATATTTTGGGTGTTTATTTGTAAGGCTGTTGATATTGTCCTACAGATTTTAAGGTCAACATTCATTAAGGAATACAATGCTAAGAATACAAAGTTCCATCAAGCCCTCAGATTAATTTTCTTCTAAGAAAACTTAGAGACTGATGGAAGACAACACCACCTCCAGAGATAATTTCACAAAAAATGTGATATATGCTATGATAGAAGCACATGAGCAGGCCCAGAAGTGCCCAGAAAAAGGTACTCAGACTGACCCAGGGTTTCTGGGAAGGCTTCCTAGAGGACAGGACATTTGAAATGTGTCCCAAAGAATGCGTAAGAAAGCATTGTAGTTAGGTTGGCCAGATATGATAGAGGATCCAGTTAAAGTAGAATTTCATATAAACAACAAATTTTCACTGTAATTTTTAGTGTAATCATGTCCCCAATATTACATGGGACACATTTACTTTAAAAATATTCATTGTTCATCTGAACCTCAAATTTAACTGGGCATCCTGTGTTTTTTTAATCCTCATTTTAGGATCTGTTTATTGATTTTAGAGAGAGAGAATGAGAGAAAGAGAGAGAAACATAGATCAGTTGCTTCCTGTACATGTGCTGACTTGGGATTGAACCTGCAACCTAGAAATGTGCCCTAACCGGAGATGAAACCTGCAAACTTTTGGTGCCTGGGAGAACACTCCAACCAGCTGAGCCAGGTGGCCAGGGATTGAAGTCATATATTTCTATTTGCTTATTCTGGCAACCCTAAGTCCAACCTCAGCTCCATGTGATCTTCTAAGCCCCTGACACATTGTTTCATCCTCTCTCCCCAAGGCAAGTACTACATTGTAGGGGACGGGTTTGTTTCAGTCTGGCAAATGTGACAGCTCTGTATGGAAATCCTACAGAAGTGAAGTGGTGGGCAGGAGCCAGACCTTCAAACCGAGTTTTCCTGTGGGACTCAGGCCTAGAAAATGCATACTGACTGTTATGGCTTGCTCTTGCTAAAACTCCATCACTCTGGTCTAAAACAACAAATGTGTATTGTCTATCTTCAAGGTAATTCCCAAAGCCTGTGTGAATTCACCCAAGGACAGAGCTAATCAGCTTGCCGCCATTCCCCTCTGCATGTTATTTTCATTTCCTTGATTGTACCTAAAATGTAGACAACAATATTCTATGTAATAGATAATAAATCTTTCTCTGATGTAAGACCCGAGAAAAACAATAAAAGCTTGTCTAGGCAAGGGTCAGGGTGCTCTCCTCTTGAGGGAGTGGCCGAGGCACTCATAGACACTGTTCCCTTGAGAGAGTAGCCATTCCATCCCCTTTTTCTCCACAGGATTACTGTCACCTGTGCATTTATTTTCTCTTTCAGCCACAACAGGCAGACTCTGCTGGCTAGAGTCTGCCACACTGCATAGCTTCGTCCCTCCTTTCTATAGCTTCTT
This sequence comes from Phyllostomus discolor, assembly GCF_004126475.2. Classification (NCBI taxonomy): domain Eukaryota; kingdom Metazoa; phylum Chordata; class Mammalia; order Chiroptera; family Phyllostomidae; genus Phyllostomus; species Phyllostomus discolor. Next base: position 27,912,411 of record NC_050198.1, on the reverse strand, counting down.
CCCAGAATGGCTGTCCCTGACTAGCATGCCCAACCCCTATCAAAGTTAATTACTTTCTATGTTGTGCCAATACCACCCATTAACATTCATCTCTCTAACAAGACTTATTATTTTCTATTGTAATTATTTACTTAGTGTTTATTTTACTATCAGAACACAAGCATCTGGAGGACAAAGTCTTTCTCATCTTGGTATGTTCAGAGTGCCTGGAAGCAGATGAAACCTCTGTGAACATTTGTTGACTAAATGAATATATGGATGCAGATATGAGTGAATAGTCCAGGGTAGCACCAGTTTCCATACTAATCAGAAGACAAACAGGAATGACACTTGGAACAAGACCATTTATGTGTGTGCGTGTGTGGGGCAGATTCTGGCCTGCAGGATCCATGTATGCTGTGGCTGCTCGTGAACAAATACACATGGACCACAGGAATCCTATGAAAAAAAGGGATGGCATGGCCACTCTCTAAGTCACAGAGAGAAGGCACTGACCCCCGCCTCGATGGGCTTTTATTGTTTTCCTGTGTACATTACATGGAGGGTAGTCCTCATTTACTATGCACAGGTTTGCATTAGGTGGTTACCTTTTACACACAACAAAAGAGAGGATGTTGCTAATTACATCAAAGAAGAAGGATATTTGCAAATGTAAAGGGAAAAGTGGTTGGACCAGTCACACTCCATACTTGGGAGATTTAGCTCAGATTTTAGGAAGTTGCAGTAAGCCCTTGCTGCCTCAATTCAGGGTGAGGGAGTTTTATCAAAAGCAAGCCTCATAGTGGCCTAGGTACAATGCAGGCCTGATTCTCCATGGGAAAACCTATCCATGGACATGATCCTGTGTGTCGACTTGCACTCCACTGGTTTTCCACGTGAGGGCTGAGCTACATTTCCATGACACGTGAAACAGTTCCCTACACATGTGTGTGTGTATATATTCTATTTTCTTCTGAAAATTGAGTGCATTAGACATTTATCATATTTGTCATATAACAGATATTTTTATCCTTTCTGCTGCTCAGGATCTAAAAATCCCTTGTTGCGTTTATAGAACATGCCATTTTATTCACATATGACATGGTTGGAGACAGGTACTTATAGCTGGGGCATGATCTGGTAACCCAAACCTAATCAATTAATATGGACTTTGAATTAATGATGCATTCAGGGCTTTGACTTCAGAATAAATAATCAAAGAAGTTTAAACTTTATTCTGGCAGTGCTAGTGGTGACCAGCAGTGCCCAGTCATGCCACTCTAACCAAGATTTTTCCTTCTTCATGATTGATAGTACTGAGTGCCATTTGTCAAGAGTTTCCAGTTCTTTCTTCTGGGCACATGGTACACTTTTATATCCTGGCTGTCTTATTATTGAGTGGAGTCATATGACCTATTATGGCCAATGAACTAACTGAGATTGATGAATGCTATTTTAGGCCTGAGAATTTAATTGGTCTAGTGAGATCCTTCAGAATTCTCTTTTCTGTCTAGCATGACAACTGGCAAGGTTTGAGATGGTGGATGCCTTATCAGCCTGAGCTCCTGAGTGACTATGTTGAGCAGAGGGTCTCTGTCAACCCAAGATGAACATGTAGATTGAGCAAGAAATAAGCCTTTATTGACTTAATCTTCTTAAACATAACCTAGCCAACCCTTGTCACTTTGGTTCCAGTTTCTTTATTAGCCTAGTTCTTTAGTCTTCCCACCAATTCTATGAGCCAACCTATATCTCTTCAACAAGTTTTTTCTTCCTTACAATAGATAGAATTGATTTCAGTTGTTTAATACAAAGATTATAAGGTGGCCCACTAGAGGTACACAGACAACTGTGACAAAAGTTGTTTATTACAATGTTCTGGCTTCAATTTGTAAGAAAAGAGTCATTTTGTTTTAATATCTATTTCCAAATTATTGTGGACAAGAAGTAGAATATCCAGGAAGAAATATCCTAACATTCTATGGCTTGGTAGTTATGCTACCTCTGGAATGTAGCTGCCACTTCTACCATTTGAAACCTATTTTTCCAGGGTTGGTGTGAGGTTGAATAAAAATGTCATGTGAAAGACTTCTGGCCAAGATGGATGCACACTTTGCTTCCTCACACAAACAAAAGGACAACAACAGATTTAAACACACACAAAAAAACCCCCAGAACTGCCAGAAAATCAAACTGCATGGAAGTCTGACAACCAAGGAGTTGAAGAAGAAACATTCTTCTAGACGGCACCAAAATGCAGCAATATGGGTTGGCCCACCCTAGTGAATACCTAAGGCTCCACCCCTTACTACATAACAGGCATGCTGAGACAAAAAAAAATATGCCCCAAAGGAAAGAACAGATACAACTAAGCAATGAAGAGATAGCCAACTTATCAGATGCAGAGCTCAAAACACTGGTAATCAGGATGCTCACAGAAATGGTTGACTATGGTCTCAGAGGAAAAAGTGATGGCTATGAAAAGTGAAATAAAGGAAAATATACAGGGAACCAACAGTGAAGGGAAGGAAACCAGAACTCAGATCAACAATTTGGAACAGAAGGAAGAAATAAACATTCAACTGGAACTGAATAAAGAAACAAGAATTAAGAAAAATGAGGAGAGGCCCAGGAACTTCCAGGACAACTTTAAACATTCCAACATATAAATCATAGGGGTGACAAAAGCAGAAGAGGATGATCAAGAAATTGAAAACTTATTTGAAAACACAATGAAGGAGAACTTCCCTAGTCTAGCAAAGGAAATAGACTTCCAGGAAATCCAGAAAGCTTGGATAGTTCCAAAAATTTGGACCCAAGGAAGCACACACCAAAGCACATCATAATTACATTACCCAAGATTAAATATAAGGAGAAAATCTTAAAAGCAGCAAGAGAAAAGGAGGTAGTTACCTACGAAGGAGATCCCATAAGACTGTCAGCTGATTTCTCAAAAAAAATCCTTGCAGACAAAAAGGGGTTGGAAAGGAGTATTCAAAGTTATGAAAGGCAAGGACCTACATCCAAGATTACTCTATCCAGCAAAGCTATCATTTATAATGGAAGGGCAGATAAAGTGCTTCCCAGATATGGTCAAGTTAAAAGAGTTCATCATTGTCAAGCCCTTATTATATGAAATGTTAAAGGACTTATGTAAGAAAAAGAAGATCAAAACTATGAATAGTAAAATGACAACAAACTCACAACTATCAGCAACTGAAGCTAAAAAAAAAAAGCAAAAACAAAAATGAAATAAGCAAACAACTATAACAGGAACAGATTCACAGAAATAGAGACCATATGGTCAGTTATCAGTGGCAGGGGAGAGTAGGAGAATGGGGGAAAACATACAGGGAATAAGAGTGTAAATAGTAGGTACAAAATAGACAAGAGGAGATTAAGAATAGTATAGGAAATGGAGAAGCCAAAGAACTTATATGTATGACCCATGGATGTGAACTAAGGTGGGGGAATAATGGTGGGAGGTGGAGTACAGGGTGGAGGGGAATAAAGGGGAGAAAAAATGCGACAACTGTAATAGCATAATCAAAACATATATTTAAAATATATATTTAGTAAAAATAAAAAAATGTCATGTGAAGATGTCCTGTAACTTTATCAAGGCTGTACAAATGAGCTAGTTCATACCTGACCCAGGCAGGGACTGAGCTATTCTAGTTCATGGAGAATTTAAGGAGTCCCATTGCAGTAACACCTGAGACTGAATTATTAAGTAATTATGGAAAAAATCAGGCCACTGCAGCCACTGTATAAATGTTAGAGCAGATTAGGGACCTTTGGAAAAGAGAAACCTGAAGACGTTAAATATAGTTTCAGCTGGGCTTGGGTGCGTGGTGTATTAGAAGAACACCTGCTTGCCTATGCCAGCTGTTACCAGGATGAAACCAAAATCACTATAGGCTAATGGGAAAAATATTACGTTCAACTGAAGTTTCAGCTGAAAACTTTTTATGATAAGGCAACTGCTTCTAAATTCTTCTACTTGACTAAAGCATTATATTTGATCCTTCAGGTGCCTTGCCTCACATCCTCCTAACACATTCTTTCCCCAGCCTTTCACATGGCAATCAGTTTTGTGCAGGTATAAGCTCACAGCTCCTCATCTCAACTGCATCTTGTACTTCTTACTTCCTGTCTAAGGGTTCCTCTAATGCCACTATATGGACACCTGCACAAACCCTCTTGGCAGTCATATATGCGTAAGCTGAAAGTGTGGGAGACAGCCCATGGGCAATCCTTGACCAATGAGGGACCAGAGTCAGGGGGTAAATGTTCCCCCCTTACTGTACCACTGGCAGACAGTTGTGAGGCACATTCTATACAGCTCCCCAGAAGGCCCACTAGAATTCCAGGTGCCCATGTTGTATCCCTCCTTCCTTATTTCCTGTTTCACAGTCCATATTACTATTCTTTTGAATAACTCCCCCAAATATCTGCTTGAACATCCTTGTCACAGATTCTATTTTTCATGGCAACCCACGCTAAGGAAAGCACCATATTTATGTAAAGCTAAGACAAGACCTTAATGATCTTCAGGCCCATTTATTCTAGTCTCTCCCCCCCTTATTATCAGAAGTACTCTCTAAAACTCCCATATCCCACACTGGCCTTCCCGTTTCTCTCTTTTTGTATGTGTATTTCTCTCTTTTTCTTTCACACATACACACCACAGCTGCCTGCACTCTTTTTATTAAGATCCACTATTTTTGTCTCAAAAGTGCAGACTACTAAAACTTGGTAATTTCACAGATTGATATAATTTCCCTAATAATAATTTTAATAGTAAATTGGTTGACTGGTATAAAGTTGTCAAATTTTAATTGCATCAGATAAAGATATCCTAGAGAGTGTCTACTTTTGTCATTATTTTATAAAAGAAAGGACATGTTAATACCCAAAAAACAGGAAGGATATAATCTCAGGCTAGGTGATGGCCCCCAAATTAGCATAATTTTAGCTTCCTGATTATTTCACTGCAGTTTTCTTGGTCTTCCCTTTTTGAGAAAGGTTGATAATACTTAGCACAGGCATCACCTGTTCCTTCTGGGGCTCGATGTACACTCTGCTGCTCTTCTCTCATACTCTTTGGCCCCTGTGCCCCCGCCACTCCCTCCCAGCACTGTCACCCATCTCTGTTCCCTTCACTATGTGCAAAAGAATTTGCACCTGTCTCCTTCAAGTCTTTCTCTTAACTAGACATAACATTTCTGAAATTTCAAAGCCAGGAAAATAAGTGGAAAACAAAAGAGAACAACAACAAAGGTATTTTATGCTTAATTGCTTTACTGTTTTTTTTTTCTTAAGATGAAAATTCAGGAAAATAATAGAAATGTATGTTTTGGCATCAGAAGACCATCGGTGAAGTAACAGCTCTGTCACTTATCAGTTGTGTGATCTTAGGAAAACTCCCATCCCTAACAGTCATAGTGCCTTTGCTTGTGTGTGTATGTGCATGCACGCACATGTGTTTTTATCAAGGGGGTGACTTGGGTTTCAAGTTTTCTTGTAAACAGCCAAAGTTCAGGACTGTTACATCTGGAATTCGGACTCTGCTACCCTTGCCTCTCTGACATTGATGGCTTCTGCCCAGGCTCCACCATGGGGCATGGTCAGTCTTCCTTGGGAATTCCCACCAACTCTGCTCTTTTCATCACTCTGGTTGGCTGTTATTTTTCCTCATAGTGATCAGGTACATATTTACACTATTACAAAAGTATTCATAGCTTCACTTTCCTGTGTTGGTTTTGTACACTGTTACTCTTTTTAGCTTGTTTTAAATTATTTTACTGTGAATTAGAACTCTATTTTCTTTTTTATTCTCTGATTCTTATTTATGCTTTTTAGAACTCTTGCCTTTGAGTATCTGTTTATTTTATATGGCTTTTTATTTTTAAATTACCTTTATATATTTTGATATTTCCCTTTTTACTTCCAATGTACTAACAAACTCTATTGATTTCAACTTCTTACATTTTCAGTTTTGTTTAATTTTATTTAATAGCTTAAGATAATAAAGATCCTTTTAAATTATGTCTTCAACTGTTATTCTTCTCTATTATTTCTAGCATTCATTGTAACCTGCTGTTACAATTTTTCAGGAAGAAACTTTTTTTCACATGCTGATCCTAAGCTGAGATTTATTCTTTTTCTTCTATCTTTTAGGCATGTGGCTTTTGTTAAATGAACTCTTTCAAAGAATGAAACTCAGGGAAATAAAAAAATCTTTTTAGATTTGGGCTTCATTCAGGGGTCTCATTTCCAACATCTCATGAGGTATGAGTTGAAAGCACTACCTTCTGTTCTATGATGCACTAAAAAGCCAATTCCTCTGGTTAGGAAAATCATCCAAGTCCCCAGGATAGCTGTAATTTCAGCTGATCACTTGTATTTCCAGCTGTGTCCTAAGTTTTGGCCCCTTATGGATTTCTATCACTTTCTTACTAACTTGGCTGTACTTTAAAAACAATTTGTTATCTCTGTTTTCTTTAATTGAGGGCACATTCACATAGCATGGAATTAACTATCTTGAAGTATACATTTAAATGACATTTAGCACACTCACAAGGTTGTGCTACCACCACCTTTATCTACTTCCAAAACATTTCATCACTCCAAAGGAACCCTGTACATGTTGAGTAGTTAATCTCTCATATTCCCCTTCCCCTAGCTCCTGATAACCACCACTCTGCTTTCTGTCTTACTATTCCACATATTTCATATAAATGGTTTCATACAATATGTGACCTTTTGTGTCTGGTTTCTTTTATTTAATATAATGCGGCATTTGTTATATTTTTATCTAGAGTTTTTATGTGTTTTGTATTGAGAGAATTTTCAGGACATGTAGTATATATATCTTATTGCTGGAAATAGAATTCCTATATCTGATTATTACTTAATCTTACCATGAGAAGCAAATTAAGGGAGTTTATTGAAAAATTCTTTTGACTGATATTTATCTGTTGGAGTCCTGTAACTTTCATTCAGTGTTTTACTCTTTTAAAAAATATTTTTAAATTTTATTTATTTATTTTTAGAGGGGAAGGGAGGGAGAAAGAGAGGGAAAGGAACATCAATGTGTGGTTGCCTCTTGCATGCCCCCCACTGGAGACCTGGCTTGCAACCCAGGCATGTGTCCTGGCTGGGAATCAAACCAGCGACCCTTTGGTTTGCAGGCCAGTGCTCAATCTATTGACCAACACCAGCCAGGGCTACTTTTCCTTTTTTATTAAAGCAAGGCAAGAGAGTTTCCTTTAATATTTGGTCAATAATTCCCCCAAATACTGGATATTCAAAATATAAATTTATTTTATTCATGCTTTGAATCCCAGGCTAATTTTCATTTAATAAATTATCAGAAAAAGTGATATTTTTCTAACTTTACCATAAGAAAAAATAATTTCTTTTTTTAGGATTTTATTTATTTATTTTTAAAGAGAGAAGGGAAGGAGAAAGAGAGAGAGAGAGAAACATCAATGTGCAGTTGCTGGGGGCCATGGCCTGCAACCCAGGCATGTACCCTGACTGGGAACCGAACCTGCGACACTTTGATTCTCAGCCCACGCTCAATCCACTGAGCTACGCCAGCCAGGGCTCCCAATTTCTTAAAATAGGAAAAATTACATTGTGAATATATCTTGTTATTTATCTCTCCCATTAGAAGTAACATTTGTTTCTCAAAGTGATGAAATAATGTTTCTAGAATAGAATAACCAGAGGCAAAACAATATGGGATTTACATATTTTGGTAGAATAATTTTGAATGTGCAAATTTTCTGAAGGTTTTTGGATGAAAAAAAGCCACAGTATTTATTAATTTGAGGAGAAATGCATCTCAGGAGGGGCTCCAGATTTTCAAAACTCTTCTTTTTCTTTACTATATTAATTTTTTCTACCCCAATTATAGATACAGAAGTATTTATTAAAGGCAATCATCCTTGTAACTAGCCAGTAATGACTTGTTTTTGCCAGATTCATTTATTTCAGTGTGACCTAACTGAGGTTGACCCAGGACCATTGAAATTAGGAGCCTTGAAGTGAATACATATGCTCTTAATGGATAAAATGCATCACCTGCCTTTTCATTACCCAGTATTCATATCTGACAGCACTTTAATGTATCTTAGGCACAAGCTTCTCAAATGCATATAATTCATTTGTTTGAATTGTCTCTTATTTGTCTCAGTTGGAAAGGGAAAGAATTATTTTAGAGACTTCTGAGACATTTAATTCAACCAATACAGGTTGCTTTTATCTAGACCAATGGATCTCAACAACAGGTGATTTTTTCCCTAGGAGGCATTTAGTAATGTCTGAAGACATTTTTGGTTTTCACGAACAAATGAGGGTGGGGCTGACAGAAGTGGTGTTACAGGTATCCAGTGGGTAGACACCTGGTGTATTCGTTAGTGTTCTGCAGAGTAACAGAACCTGTAGGAAGGATATATAATGAGGAATTGGCTCGCATGACTATGGAAGCTGAAAAGTTTCACAGCCTACCATCTGTAAGCTGAAGATGCAGGAAAGCAAGGGGTGTAATTCAGTCTGAATAATAATAATAATAAAAAAAACAACTTGAGAACCAAGGGGACTAATGGCTTAAATTTGAATCTGAGGGCTGGAGAAAATGAGATGTGGCAATTCAAATGATCAGGCAAGAAGAAAAAATGGCAAATTCCTCCTTCCTTCCCCTTTTCTCCTATTTAGTCCCTCAGTGGGTTGGCTGATATCCACCTATATTGGGGGAGGGCAATCTGCTTTAGTAAATACATTGATTTGAATGCTAATCTCATCTGGAAACACTCAAAGACACATAGATCCAGGAATAATGTGTAATCTATGGTCTATGATCATAATTACATGGATTACACATGAAATTGACCATCATACCAGGAGTGTTGCTAAGCACCCTACAGTGCTAGAGCAGCCCATATAAAAAAGACTTTTCCTGTCCAAAATGTCAATTACTGCAAAAGTTAAAAAACCCTAACCTCTTGCCTCTTCTTGGTGTCAGATGATTTCAGTTACTTAAAAAAATGTAAAGTCTTCCAGGCCAGAGAATGTGCTTTTGATATTAACACTCTGGGGACATAGAAGAAAACTGCAAAGACAGTTTCTTGATTAGTTCATTGCTGGAGGAATTCTGATCTATGTTAACACTTCCCTTCCCCTGAACCCCACAATTTAATATTTGATCATACCCTGATACTTAGTGCTCTCACACTGAGTTCTTTGTGTTGATTTCTCCTCCTGAACCAGAACAAACTATCTTTTTGGACTAGAGTTGCCAGATGAAGTATGGAATATTCACTTAAATTTAAATTGATGATAAACAATACATAATTTTTACTATGATTATATTGCAAATGTTGCATGAATTACATTTGTGTTACAAAAGATCATTCATTGAAATTCAAATGTAACTGAGTATCCTGTGCTTTTATTTGCTAAATGGGGCAATTGTGTTTAGGGCAAGTATTCTCTAATATTTTCCCTATATCTCCAAGGGCATATGAGAGAGGCCCAGCTGTGAAGTGATACTCAAGCACTCAAAAAATCAGCTGTATCATTCCTTTGAGGTAGACAGAAAATTAAAATAATTTTCCTCCAAAGGTATGAAAAGTGAGCTATTTGTTTTAGTTCATAATCAGTCATTAGTTAAATCAGTTGTGATCTAAAATAAGAACAGGATTCAAGGAAATGGAAGAGCTTAAGAGGTCACTTTTGAAATGTTAAATTAGAAGATGAGAGAATCCAGGCCCTAGGAATTCTTTTCCCCAGGAGCATATAGTGGATGGAAGATTATCGTGTAACCCTGTACATTCCAAGCCCGAGTTTCACAGAGGACATTTGTATATTAATAATGCAGGGAAACAACTTGTTTCAGTTTCAGTTATTTGAGTATTTGGTCATGGAAATTTAGCACCAAAAGTATTTTTTTTCCACTAGCACTTTGGTATCAGTGAACACAATGTCATTTCTATAATGAACATTGTGACTGAAAATATACGGAGCTGCTCCTGGAATGTCAGCGTTAATGAAATAACTTGACTTCAATGCCCAGAAAGCATAAATAACCATTAATAAGTAAATTTGTTCTCAGCTCAACAGGTCAAAGTTTCCATTTATAATACCAACTACAGTTGCCTTGCTATCTGGAATTTGTTGGTAAAAGTCACACATCTAGCAGAATATTATACAAACAGGAGCTATAGTCATATAAAATGTCATGACAACCTCACAACACTTACATTTTTTATACTTGTTTTTCATAGCCAGGAGCCCTGTGTTCTAATCTTGGCCATATAAATGGGTGTTGTTGGTTTGGGGAATTAGGGGTATCAGAAATGAGATTACTTCCTGTTCCTGTTTAGAGCTTTCTTGCTATTCCACTGCCTCACTGTTAGGGCCTGCCTGGTGCTGCTCCTTGTTCCCAAGGCTAAAGGTTGGTTGCTATAGGGAGGTAACAGCAGAGATATAGACCAAATAACTCCAAAGGTCTTTTCCAGTTCTATGGTTCATATTACCAGTCCTCCTAAGATTGAAAGATACTGACTTTTCATTTGTCTTTAGGAGATAAAAAGTGTTTTTTTTTTTTGTATTTGTTCTAGGTAATTCCAGGTGGAAAACAAAGAAACTGAAAGAGGAGGTTGGAAGATGGCAGCAAGGTAGGTGAGAACTTAACCCACTTGCTCATGCACCCAACTGGGACATCTAGGTGATCTTCTGAAGAACAGAGTGAACAGCAAATAGAATTCCAGCTTACATGAAGTTTGGAAGTCAAAGATTGCAGAGGACATTAACAAACAAATGGTAAGGAAGTTTTGTAGGTGGACAGGAAAGTCACTGGGCCCTGGGCCTGGGGCTGCAGCATGGTGGCTGTGGTCCTGGTCACTGCTGCCATCCGTGCTGCAATAGGAGTTTTGGAGGATAGCTGGGTCAGTGATTCTAACTGTGCAGTTCCCTTCTCTCCCAGAGCAGGGAAACCAGTCACACCTAGGAGAGACCTAGATGTTTGAAGTTAATGGGTGGATAAAGATGCAGTGGGAGACACACAGATTGGTCTGTGTTCCCTGGCTCCAGAGCACAAGAGAAAGTGTAGAGCAGGGAGACATCTGGAGATGGGAGAAGAATGACCATGGGCCAGAATGATAATGATCCAAAGAGTCTTGGGATAATGATCTAAAGAGTCAAAGAGTCAGAGAGTTGGGCTGTGTGAAAAACCTGGCATTTGTTAAAAACAGCAGCTGGAAACCAAGGGAAACTCACTAAAAAAAAAAGTAGTACGAAGCTGCTGTGCAAGGACCTCTCCCTTGCAAGTAGCCACTGCCAGGCGAAGAGGGAGGAAGAGCTCCCCACTGACTGACTGATAAGAGGAGGGCAGCAGGGGCTCAGAGAGTTTACAGTTCCCAGAGAGGCTTAATTTAACAGGGGAACTTAACTGCCCTGAAGGGACTCTGAGAGTGCAAAGCACTCAGGCCAGCAAAGAGGGAGGAGGGGTGCAGATTGCTCCTAATCAGTGCACCTCACTGGTGGCACAATGTGGTGGACTAAAGGTGCCAGCCTGGCACAGATGCACAGTGGGAGCTGCACAAAGCTCAGAAGGCTTGGGCTGGAGGCTGAGCAACTGTGAATATAGCAGCCCAGACCTAGCCCCCTTCCTCAAAAATCCACAGGAAAGGAAAAATTGCAGCCCAACCCCCCTCTGCCTGCAGCAGCTAGGACTACCCACAGAACTGGTCATGCAGGTTTCAAGTCAGCAGGAGGCTTCCTCCCTCCCCCCACAGTGTGAGGCAATAAGACATGGAGCTGTGCAAGGACCAAAGAACCAAAGACAGAACCAGAGAGAGATCAGAAGGCTAACCAACTAGGAAACTGAGACAAATTTTACTTTACTATCCTACAGAACTTGCATTTTATTTTTTATTTTTATTATTATATTTTTTATTATTTTTATTTCTTTTGTTTTATTATTTATTATTTTTATTTATTTATTTTTCTTCTTTCTGTTTAGTTTTCTTCATTTTGTTTGTTAAAGTGCATTGTTTGACTGGTTTTCTTTGTCCTCCCTTTCACATCGTATTTTAATTTTTCTTCTCTTCCTTCACTCATGTTCCAATAACACGCTACCCTTGGTCTTTTACTTTCTATTCTTTTTATTCAGACCATATATATTTCTCTTCATGTTATTATTCCTGAATTATTGTAAATAATTATTGTTCCATATAACTATAAATACTACACAGCACCCCTCCCTGATCTTGGCCCATTTCACTATCTTTCTGGGCTTTGTTACTTTTGTGGTTAACTTTATTCTCTTGCACACGGCACCAGTTTCTATCCCTTACTTTCACTATATTTCACCATCTAACCTCACACAAGTGCTGTTTTCTGGATTCAACTCACATTCTTTCTCCCCTCAAATAAGAGTCTTATCTCTTTTTCACTTTTTGTAAAAAGTAGCTGGTTGGGTGCAATATCACAGTTGTTGCTGTATATCTACAAAGGATTTCCTATCTTTTCTCTACTTGTTGGTATTTTAAATCCAATAGAACACTTTCCTGCTGTTTATTCTATGTTGCCTTCACCCTGCCAATGATTACATACAAGATAAGGTGTTGAATTGTGAACATCAGTAAACCCACTAGAGGAGGGAATCCACCAAAAAAAAAGGAACCACCAACAGGTAAAATCAAAGTACAACAAGATGGATCACACAGACAGAAGAAAGGAAACCCCTAGAATATCCAGACAAGGAGATCAAAAAGAGCATACCACTGAATCCCATAGAACTACCATAGAAGTTCACCCTACAAAAACAGCTAGCAAATCAGAGCATCAGGAAGTGCAGAAACAAACAAAAAGAGTCACCTGAATGGGGAGACAAAGAAAGAACCTGCAATCAAAAGAAATGGAAGACTTCCCACTAAAAGATCTAAATGAAATGGAAGCAAAAAAAAAAAAAAAAACTATCAGATATAGAATTCAAAAGAATGGTTATAAGGATGCTCAAGGAACTCACAGACAGTTACAAGGACCTGAGTGAGAACTACAACAGTATGAAAAAAGAAATAGAAACTATAAACAAAAACTAGGAAGAAATGAAAAATATAATTTCTGAAATAAAAAAATACACTAGAAGTGTTACAGAACAAACAAGGGGGGGTCCTGGGACAATATACTATTATTAAAAGAAAGGCCCTGGGTCCATTATGTCCGCCGCCCTAGGAAAGATGTCTCTCAATGCCAGAGATTCGTGAAAAGGAAAGGAAATGTTTATTTAATGCTATACAAACTTAAAGTAGTGACCTAATGTCTTTATCAAAAATTCCTAAAGTCCCTTAAGGCACCCACAAACAGACACAGTCCTTCCTTCCCCCTTTTCCCAGTCCAGAGTACCTTATCTCCTAAAGCTGTGGGGGTCCCCACTCTGGCAAAGGCACGTGGTCCTCTCTCCCCAGGCCACGGGAGTCCCCACTCTGCCAGAGCCTCATGGTTCTCCCTCTCAGGGCTGCGAGAGTCTCCACTCTGTCAAGGCTGAGTGGTTCTCTCCCTCAGGGCCACAGGAGTCCCCACTCTGCCAGAGCTTCATGGTTCTCCCTCTCAGGGCTGCGAGAGTCTCCACTCTGTCAAGGCTGAGTGGTTCTCTCCCTCAGGGCCACGGGAGTCCCCACTCGGCCAAAACCGCGTGCTTCTCCCCCTGCACAATGGCTGCAGGGTGGGGGAGCACCACTCTGCTAAAGCTGTGTGGTGATTCTCTCTTGCAGAGCTGCGAGAGTCTTCACTCTGCTAAAGCTGTGTGGTTCTCTCTCTCAGGGCTGTAGGAAGGGAGAGTCCCCACTCTGTCCAGGCCTCATGGTTCTCCCTCTCAGGGCTGCGGGAGTCTCCACTCTGTCAAGGCCGCATGGTTCTCTCTCAATGGCTGCCGTGTCTGGGTTTAAATCCCCCGCACCAATCTTCCTCTGCAGCCCCATTTCCGACTCCTCCTACACTTGGGCACACTTGCCCTCAATCTGCTGTCTTCTCCAGCTTTTCTTGTCGCCATCGTGGGTCTGGGCAGGTGTCATCCCATGTCATGGAGCCAATCTTCTCCCAGCTCCCACGCAGGCCACTGTAACTCAGGGGACCGGACCTGCCCCCCAGTTACGTCTTGGTGGGGAAGTTACTTCCATTCCCCTGGCTCAGAGCATGGCCACAGATATTTAACATATCTAATCGACCAACCAAAGGCTATAGATATGTTAAATGACCACGTCAGAGGTTAGCTTCCAGGCTGTTGCCATGCAAAACAGCTCTCAATGGCCCTGCTCCATTTGTCCCTTCCCCCAACCCACACCCTGGGGCGGGGGGTGAAGACATCCTAAAATCTCTTAGACACCTTGAGTTCTGGACCCCATTTCAAATGCCCATTTGGGGTCCCCCCTTCTTGGCTGTACCCTGTAACAGAAGTAATTACAAGTAGGCTGGATGAAGTAGAGGATCGAATTAGTGAGCTGGAAGACAAGGTAGAAAGAAACACCCAGGTAGAGCAGCTATACAAAAAAAGACTAAAAAAATGTGAAGATAGCTTAAGGGAACTCCAAGATAACATGAAATGCAAAAACATTCAAATCATAGGAATACCACAAGGAGAAGAAAAGGAACAAAGGATAGAAACCCTGTTTGAAAAAATAATGACAGAAAACTTTCTGAACCTGGAGAGGGATAAAGCCATGCAAGTTCAGGAAACACAGAGGGTTCCAACAAAGATTAACTCAAAGAGGCCTCCTCCAAGACACATCAGAATTAAAACACCAGGTTTTAAAGACAAAGAGAGAATCTTAAAAGCAACAATGGAGAAACAGGAAGTAACATACAATGGAGATCTGATAAGGCTAGCAGCTGACTTCTCAACAGATACACTACAGGGCAAGAGAGAATGGCAAAAAACATTCCAAGTAATAAAAAGCAAAGGCCTGCAACCATGACAACCCTACTCAGCAAGGTTTTCAATTAAAAATGAAGGAGAAATAAAGAGTTTTGTAGACAAACAAGGGCTGAAAGAATACACCTCCACCAAACCAGCAGTATAAGATATGCTATAAGGACTGCTATAAGAAGAGGAAGAAAGAGAGAGAGAAAGAGAAAAACACAGGTACAAATGGGAAAAATGGCAATAAGTACATATCAATAATACCCTTAAATGTTAATGGATTAAATGCTCTAAAATCAAAAGACATGGGGTAGCCAAATGGACAAGAAAACATGACCCACACATATGCTGCCTACAAGAGACACACCTCAGAACAAAAGACCTACACAGACTAAAAGTGAAGGATTGGAATAAAATATTCCAAGCAAACAGACAAGAAAAAAAGAAGCTGGGGTAGCAATATTTATATGAGACAAAATAGACTTCAAAACAAAGGCCATAAAAAGAGATTGTAAAGAACACTTCATAATACTCAAGGGAAGAATCCATCAAGAAGACATAAACATTATAAACATATATGCACCTAACATAGGAACACCCAACTATATAAGGTAAATCTTGGAGGAATTCAAGAAGGATACAGATAGCAATACAAGCTAGAGGATTTTAAAACCCCACTGTCAAAAATGGATAGATTTTCCAAAAAAAATATCAACAAGGATATTACAGCATTGAACAATGCCCTAGACCAAATGAACTTAACTGATATATAGAGAGCCTTTCATCCCAAAGAAGCAAAATACACATGCTTTTCCAATGCACATGGAACATTTTCAAATATAGACCACATGATAGAACACAAAACAAGTCTCAACAAATTCAAGGAAATTGAAATAATATCAAGTATATTCTCAGACCACAAAGGCCTGAAACTAGAAACCAACCTAAAGGAAAAAACTCAAAATACTGAAATTTATGGAGAATGAATACCATGCTATTAAACAATGAATGGGTCAAGAATGAGATTAAGGAAGAAATAAAAAAGTTTCTGAAATCAAATGGAAATGAACACACAACAGTCCAAAACATGGGACACAGCAACTGCTGTCCTGAGAGGGAAGTTCATAGCAATACAGGCCTATCTGAAAAAGATTGAAACATTTCAAAATAACAACCTAACCCTATATCTATAAGAACTGAAGGAACAACAACAAACAAAGCCCAGAGCAAGTAGAAGGAAGAAAATAACCAAGATCAGAGCAAAATTAAAGGACATAGAGACTAAAACAACAAATCAAAGGATCAATAAATCCAGGAAGTGGTTATTTGTTTTGAAAAGATAAACAAAATTGACAAGCCTTTAAGGAGACTCATCAAGAAAAAAGAGAGGAACTAAATAAACAAAACCAGAAATGAAATATGAGAGATTACAACTGATACCAAGAAATATAAACGATTGTAAGAAAGTACTATGAACAACTAATATGCCAAGAAATTTGAAAACCTAGGGGAAATGGACACATTTCTAGAAAAATATAATCTTCCAAAACTGAATGAAAAAGAAGTAGAAAACCTGAACAGACCAATAACAGCTAGTGAAATCAAAGCAGTAATCAAAAAAATCCTGTCACACACAAACCCTGGAGAAGATGGTTTCACAGGAGAATTTTACAAAACATTTAAGGAAGACCTAACCCCAATCCTTCTCTGATGATTCCAAAAAATCTAAGAAGAGGGAAGACTCTCAAACTCTTTTTATGAAGCCAGCATTATCCTAATTCCAAAACCAGATAAAAACACAACAAAGAAAGAAAACTGCAGGCCAATATTGCTGATGCACCCAGACACTAAAATCCTCAACAAAGTACTGGCAATCCACATCCAGCAAATTTTTATAAAGGTCATACACCATGATCAAGTGAGATTCATCCCAGGGATGCAAAGATGGTACAACATTCAAAAATGAATAAATATAATACATCACATAAACAAAAAGAAAGACAAAAATCACAGGATTATACCAATAGATGCTCAAAAAGCATTTAATAAAATATAGCACCAATTTATGATAAACACACTGAGCGAAGTAGTAGTAGAGGGAGCATTACTCAACATGGTAAAGGTCATATACAAGAAAACTACAGCCAACATCATACCTAATGGGCAAAACTAAAAGCTTTCCCACTAAGATCAGTAACAAGAAAAGGATGTCTGCTTTCTCCACTTGTATTCAATATATTTTCGAAGTCCTATCTACAGTGATCAGACAAGAAAGAGAAATAAAAGGCATTCAAATTGGAAAGGAGGCAATAAAACTGTCACTGTTTGGAGATGATATGACAGTCCACATAGAAAATCCTATAGACTCCACCAAAAAACTACTTGACCTAGTAAGTGAATTTGGCAAAACAGCAGGGTTCAAGGTCAATATTCAAAAATCAAAGACACCAACAATGGTGGTGTTTTTTTTATACACCAACAATGAAATAACAGAAACAGAAACAGGAGAAAATCCCATTTAATATAGCAACAAGAAAAGTAAAGTACCTAGGAGTAAACCTAACCAAGGAGGTAAAAACAAAACGAAGCTGTACTTAGAAAACTATATAACACTGAAGGAAGAAATTAAGGAAGACACAAATTAAGGGAAGCACATACCATGTTCATGGAAGGGAAAATTTAACATCATCAAAATGTTCATATTACCCAAAGCAATTTATAGATTCAATGCAATCCCTGTTAAAATACCAATGACATATTTCACAGACATAGGAAAAACATTTCAAAAATTTATATGGGACTGTAAAAGACCCTTAATAGCTGCAGCAATTTGAGAAAGAAAAAACATAGTAAGCAGGATCACAATATCTGAGATCAAACTATATTACAAGGCCAGTGTAATCAAAACAGTTTGGTACTGGCATAAGGACAAACATATAGACCAATGGAACAGAATGGAGGGCCCAGAAATAAACCCAAGTCTCTATAGTCAATTAATATTTGACAAAGGGGGAAGAAGCACGAAATGGAGTAAAAATAGCCTCTTCAACAAATGTTGTTGGGAGATCTGGGCAACTACATACAAAAAAATGAAACTTGACCATCAACTTACACCACAGACAAAACTAAACTCAAAGTGAATATAAGACTTAAATATAAGCCATGACACCATAAAAATCCTAGAGGAGAACATAGGCATGAAAATCTCAGATATTCCATGCAGCAATATTTTCACCAGTATGTCTTCTAGAGCAAGGGACATAAAGGAAAGAATAAACAAATGGCATTTCATCAAAATTAAAAAAAACTTCTGCATGACTAAAGAAAACAGCATTAAAATCAAAAGAGAACCAGGCATATGGGAAAGCATATTTGCCAATGATACCTTGGACAAGAGTTTGATCTCCAAAATATATAAAGTACTCACACAACTCCACACCAGGAAGACAAACAATCTAATTAAAAAATGGGCAAAAGGCTTGAACAGACACTTCTCCAAGGAGGACATACAGAGGGTCAAAAGACATATGAAAAGATGCTCAGCATCGCTAGCCACCAGAAAGATGCAAATTAAAACCACAATGAGATACCACTTTGCACAGGTTAGAATGTCCATCATAAACAAATCTACAAACAATAAGTGCTGGCAGGGTTGTGGAGAAAAGGAAACCCTAGTACAACACTGTTGGTGGATATGCAAACTGGTACAACATCTGTGGAAAACAGTATGGAATTTCCTCAGAAAACTAAAAATGGAACTGTTTTTTGACCTAGCAATCCCAGTGTTGAGATTATAACCTAAGAATTCTGAATCACCAATTCAAAAGAACCTATGCACCCCAATGTTCATTGTAGCACAATTTACAATAGCTAAATGCTGGAAGCAACCTAGGTGCCCATCAATAAATGAATGAATAAAAAAACTGTGGCACATTTACACAATGGAATACTATGCAGCAGAAAGAAAGAAGGAGCTCATACCCTTTGTGACAGCATGGATGGAACTGGAGAGCATCATGCTAAGTGAAACAAGCCAGGTGGTAAAAGAGAAATACCATGTGATCTCACCTTTAATTGGAGCCTAATCAAAAAAACAAATAAGAAAGCAAAATATAACCAGAGACATTGAAATAAAGAACAAACTGACAGTAACCAGAGAGGAGGGGGGAGAAGGGTAATAAGGGATAATAGGGAGGGGGCTATCAAGGACATATATAAAGGACATATGGATCAAACCAAAGGGGGCAGGTCTGAGAGTGGTAGGATGGGTGGGGGAGGGAGGCATGTTGGGGTGAAAAATGGAGACAACAGTACTTGAACAACAATGAAAATAAATAAGAAACTGAATGGTTTACTGAAGTAAGAGCTAAGAAAGATTGGACAAGTTTTTCTTTACAGTACAGCAAACCCTTTATTACTCAACATACTTTTACAATATTTTTGAAATTAATATAAATTTAGTAACCAAACACCTATTGTAAAATCATTTGAACATCATAAAATATGCCTAATAAAATTAGTCAACATATTTGAAAATATTTTTTCTGAAAATTTTCATAAATGCACACAAATAGGATGCATAACATTCCTCATGCATCTATCACCCAGCTTCAATAACTCTCTTTACTTTGTCAGTCTTATTTTTTATAGCTACCACTATGTTTTTGTAGTGTATTTTAAAGAAAATGTAAAACATGTTCTTTCACCCTCAAATATTTATTATGCATCTATAATGATAAACATATTTTATATATAAACACCATGTTCTTATCACATATATCAAAATGAACAAGAATTGCTTAATATCAGTTAGTAGCCTGTCTATAGTCAAATTTCTCCACCTGTCCTCAAAATACAGTTAGTTTACTCTAATTAGGATCCAAACAAGTATACACATTGTATTTGGTTGAGTCTGTTAAGTTTTTTTTTTTTTTATGGTAAGCATAATTTGGTCTTTTTGTTGTATGATTTAAGAAACACGCTAGAATTTCAGAGACTCTTGCAATTCTTAATGTAATAATAATTACACTGGAGATGGCCAAATATCTGTGAGTGAGTGGTCATGGTATCAGAACATCAAACTGTGGTTTAGAACTTTGGGATAGAGAGCTTCTTCCAAATGACACACAAAGAACTGAAGTAAGATCAGTGCCTTTGTCATACAGTCTTTTTCTGAAAATATATAAAAACTTAGTTGAATTTTGTTGGCTTCGTTGTGAAAATCTTATAGCTGAAATTTTTCAACTAAAAAAAAATACCTCTAAAGTACTACCTAAAGTGAAGACTATTTATTAGAGAAATCACAGTAAAATTTGAAGACATTTCTACTGCAGGATTTTTATGGGTGTTAAGGCAGCGGTCCCCAACCTTTTTGGCACCAGGGACTGGTTTCATGGAAGACTATTTTTTCATGGATAGGGGGGTGGTTGGAGAAAGGGATGTTTTGGAGATGATTCAAGTGAATTACATTCAAGCTCACCTCCTGCTGTGTGACCCAGTTCCTAACAGGTCCTGATTGGTACTGGTCTGAGGTTGGGGATCCCTGTTATAATAAAGTACCATAGATTGGGTGGCTTAAACAACAGAAATTTGTTATGGTTTTGGAGGCTGAGAAGTCTGAGACCAGGGTGACAGCATAACTGGGTTCTGGTGAAGCTTCCTGACCTGTAGATGGCCACCTTTTTTGCTATATCTTCACATTGCAGAAGGAAAGAATGAGAGATGGGGGAAGGAGAAGAAAAGTAAGGAGAGAGGGAGTGAGGAGGAGAGAGAGAAGGACAGAGAGTGTTTCTTGGTGTCTCTTTTTAATAAGTGTCAATCTCATCATTAGGGCTCCACCCTCATCTAAACCTAATCACCTTTCAAGTGCCTCACTTTTTAAAATACCATCATATTGGGGATAAAGATTTAACATATGACTTTTGGGAAGGGGGACCAATTTAACTCATCACATATGGGAATGAAGGACGTGGAATGGCATAAAGGATATAGTTCTATAAATCCCAGCACATCACCAATGTCTTAAGATATTAGTGCCACTATTCTCTTGGGAAAAGCACAAGCAGAAAGTAAATTTAACAGTTTTTCTTTCCCTAAGTAAGAACTCCACCCTATGCATGCCTTGGATGAAGGAGGAAAAAAATGAAATTGAGATTGTAAGAAGCATGATGGTGACCTATATTGAGTGTAGGAAAGGAAAACTCAAGAAAGGCAGGCAGTTCTTTTGAGTTTTCACTAGTTCTGAGTCCAGAATGAGACTGTTGGATAGCTGGACTTGCCAAATTGTTAAAAGCTAGAGTAAAAGTTCTATAAGGGTAGGGTCTGAGTCTTTGTGTCATTACTGTTTCTAGCACTTAGCAGAATGTCTGCCCAGGGATCACTATTCAATCAACACATAAACATGTGGACTATTTAATCCTCATGGAATTAAAGTGACAACACATGTACAATGGTTATTGTGTACCTGTCAGCCAGTCTGGCTATATATGAAGGGCTGATAGGATGTGAATGTGTTTCTTGCTCTCAAGGAAGACACTCATATTCAACAAACATAGTTTAAACTGAGTGATACCATCTGTGTTTTAGGGATTCAGGGTAAGGAGAGGTGAAGTAGGCCTAAGTACCTGGGAAGGCTAATGGGAACAAAGAGATTGAGCTAGACATTTCAGGAGTGGCAAGATATTTGGGGAGGCAGAGGGAAGACAGAACTGTCTGGCAATGGGTTGGCAAAGACGAAGAACAAGGAAAGAACAAAGATGTAGAGGCTAGAATGAGCCTGGGTGATGGCGAAGAGGTTTGCTCAAAGGGTGTGCATATGGAATTGTGGTTAGACCTGCTTTCAGCAAGGGACTAAAGTCAGCTTGATGGATGCAATGAAGCCAGGTCATGTGGGTAGTATGAGAACAAGGTTGATCACATTTATTCATCTTTTCTCTTAACATTTCTGCATTTGAGTCATTGTAAGGAAAATTTCCCCTACTCCCAGTTTATAAAAGATTTCACCCATGTTATCTTGTAGCACTTGCATAATTTAACTTTTTGCATTTAAATTCCCATCTATTTGGAATTCAATTTTATCTCTTATTTTATGACTACTTATTTAGTGACAGCTCTATCTTTGGGAGGGCATGTGAGAAAAACACAGAAGTCAGCTTGAAGGGGCACCCACTGATAATTTGAGCACCCAAGTAAATAAAAATAATGGATTATAACCCATAGAATAAAATAAGGATCCATGAGTCTATACTGCTGTAAATAATAAATGAATACATTGATGTTTTGAAGAATGAGATATTTAGATAGTTTTAAAGTATCTCTTCACAAAATAGTTATTCAATATCAATATAAAACAACAAAAAGTGACTTTAGGGTAAAAGTCTGGAAGATACCACCTTAACCAAGATATGAAAATTAATGTTACTAGTAATGGGACCAATTTTAATCATACCTGATAGGATGCAATTAGAAGGAAAGAGACAGTTCGGTGATATTTCAGCCAAAGATGTATGATATGAATGTAATCACAAGGAAATATCAGACAAACCAAAACTGAGGGACATTCTATAAAAGTCCTTGAATAAGTAAGATCTTCTAGAGTGTTGAGGTCATAGAAATCTAGGCAACACAGAGCTGTTCTGAATTAAAGAGATAACACAAGTAAATAAAACATGTGATTCAGGACAGAGTCCTTTTGCTAGAAAGGTCACCATAGGACAATTGATGAAACTTGAATGGAGTCTAAGGACTACACGGTAATTATGAATCAATGTTAATTTTCTCATTTTGAGGGTCATATTGTGGTTATGTAAGAGAATGACTTTGTTCACAAGAAATACACACTAAGTATTTTGTTGGGGTGGTGATGAAACATCATGTCAACAACTTATTTTCAAATCCTCTGGGGGAATAAAAGGTTCTTTGTGCTGTACTTTCACTTTTCTGTAAGTTTGAGTCTGTTTAAAATAACATGATTACAGAAAAAGCAACCCCCATCTTTTTTCCCTGATTTTGAGGTTTTATTACATAGCAAATTTTCATGTGGGATTGATCCATTTATTCAATTCCATTCTATTGTTCTGTCTACTCATGACTTAATACCACTCTGATTTAGTCATACAGACTTTAAAATGTTTTCATATGTAATAAGCCCAGCTCTTTGCTTCCCTTTAATTTTTCTCTTCTTTTTCAGGATTTTTCTGGGTATGTTAAGATAAAACTGTCTTTATTTGCATATCCTTTAGGTAAAACTCAAATCAATGAAAAAAGTACTGCAGATAGCAAGATATTTTAATAAACGAATAGGTTATAAAAGAAATATACAAAAAGTGGAAGTCTTTCATTTAAAAAAATCATACTCAAAGATATAATAAAGCAAAAGGGCTCATTCACAATAGAAAAAAATAAAGAAAATACCTAAGCATAAACTTAACAAGATACATTCAAAAGCTGTATATGAAACACTACAAAAAATGTTTGGAAATATACAAGATTATACTTGAACAAGTGGAAAAACATTCATGTTCTTGAGTAAATAAATTTAACATCATAAAACAGATTTCAATAAAATCATCTGCCAGCGCTCTTTGGGGATTGTCTCAGCTGCTGAGAGTCGCATCACCATCCCCAGGTAGCCCACATCAAATGAAGGTTTGAAGCAGGAGCCTAGCTCCTATTCCAAGGGGAGAACAACTCTGGAGGACTGTTCCAGTGCCAGAGCTTAGCTGAAGCTTCCATTGAAACTTTATCTAGCTAAACTTCTGTAATTTCCTGCTTTTCTTTCCCTTCTGTAAATGTAGCTCTTGAGAGCACTCCCTAATAAATATTCAGCTTACTAACCTCTGTTAAAGTAGTTAAATAAGGAGACCACTAGACAGAAGTGGCTCTGATGCCTTGCTAGCTTATAAAGGCAAACCAGAACCTAAGCCAGAAACAATGCACTCTTATCTGAGAACATAAACTTTAAGAACAGCTGGTCACAAACAGCCAACTAGGCTTTCGTTAAATGAGGCAGCCTTAGACTCTAGCCAATCAAATAATCTCCTTGCTTGTTTTCCACATCTGCCCTGTAAAAGCCTTGCCTCCTCAGCTCTTTTCATGGAACACTCCTACCCACTTCCTGTTTGGCACTGCCTCATTCAAATAGATGTTTGGTCAAATAAACTTCTTATTTGAATGAGCCTCAGTTTATCTTTTAATACCTGTATCTCAGACTTTGCTTCTTGGGTAATCCAGGTACCCTTAGCCTCAGGCTTTAGGCACAAAGTCTACCTCTAGAGAGAATTGCCTCAATCCAATTTTGATACTGCTACATTCTTTTTTAAAAATATACTTTGTTGATTATGCTATTACAGTTGTTCCATTTTTTCTCCCCTTTATTCCCCTCCTCCTTGCACAACATTCCTCCCACCTTAGTTCATGTCCATGGGTCATACACATAAGTTCTTTGGCTTCTCCATTTCCTATACTATCCTTAACCTCCCCCTGTCTGTTTTGTACCTAATAATTTTGCTTCTCATTCCCTGTATCTTTTTCCCCCATTCCCCACCCTCCTTGCTGATAACCCTCCATGTGATCTCCATTTCTCTGATTCTGTTCCTGTTCTAGTTGTTTACTTAGCTTATTTTTGTTTTTTAGGTTCAGTTGTTACAGTTTTGAGTTTGTTGTCATTTTACTGTTCATAGTTTCTTATCTTTAATTAATATGAAATGTTAAAGGGACTTATCTAAGAAATAGAAGATAAAAACTATGAACAGTAAAATGACAACAAACTCACAATTATCAACAACTCACACTGCTACATTCTTGAGAAATAGTAACTTCTTGTAGTGTCTACAGTTTGCTCCCCTTGTGGAATATTTTTCCCTTGTAGATGCCTGGCTTATAAAACATGATGATGCTATCTTCTGAAGAGGCCCTGTACCACTAGCCATACTCAGCTGCTGGTCTACAAACATGGTTGTACCACAAGCAACAAATGGATACCAGTGGGAACTTCTAAACACTCTAATCATGCAATATGTTACATATATGGAATGTACATTATTATGTATAATAATTATAAAGTTGTAATATAATTAATCTATAACATTAATATATGTATATAATATATATTTATAATATGATATTTAATATTATATACTAAATTTCAGAGACATGTTCACATTTTTTACCTTTTGTAATACATTTCAGGTTTTTACAGTACATTGCCCATTTTCTATTTCACTTATTTTTACAGTTGTTCATAGTTTAAACCAATGAGTCACAACATTCACAGTGAAGAATAATTAACACCTTCATTTCAATCATTTCATATAAACTAGATTTTTATTACTTAGAAGAGTTCAAGTTAACTCAAGCCACAGCCATTAGCAACATTTTGTGATGTGTAATCTTCCCCACCAGGAATATGTCTTGTTGCAGTAACCATCTATAAGTAGAGCTCCTTTTTTCATCTGATCACTGTAGTCACCAGACTCTTGATTGCAATCATCATTTTTATTCTGCATGATACAAATAAGAAAACATGGAGAGATTATTTAAACTCAGGGCTACATAAAGATAGCCAAAGGATTGATTCTGTATCAGTGACCACACACTATAAAATTAGTATAACATAAATAAGGATAATTAATTGAAAGTAACTCTATTCAACAACTAATAATTGTTAGTATATAGTGGGCCTCTAATATTAATTTCTAATTTTCATTTCCCAAAAGAATTGGTGAAAACCCTTAACCTGGTGTTCTTAGGAAATGACTGTTCTGGTTTTTCTTACCTTGAGCTGAATATTTTGCTGTTTACTCTTCATCTGTGTGCCCCACACAGTCCTTGTCGCATTGTTACTAGATGGGGATTAGGTCTGCCTGTGCATTCTTGACTTCGTGTAGGAAAGATTTCACGACATGAGTCTAGGTGATTTTGACAGTGTTCTTATTAAAGCTGGAAGCAGTGAAACAAAGGAAGGGCTTAGGGTAAAAGAAGCAACAGGAGAGAGCTTAGGCAGGGCTTTCTTTAACTCTAAACAATAGAAGTTGCAGTAAAAGAAGTGAGGTCACTGGGAATTTAGAGAAAAGGAGGGGGGCTTGGAGACAGGTTCAGCAGGTAAGCCCAAAATGAGCTTCTGCTGCCCACTACTCCCCTGGGTGCAAGTCTCATGGGGACCCTTATAGTCTAGGACAAAGAGGGCAGATACAAAGCCTAGGTGTGATCTAGTACGAGTGCACCGTGGGTAGGTTTTGTCTTGAAGTTTTTTTCATCTTTCTTTGGCTGGACAGAATCCTAGGGGAGGTCTCAGGGAAGGGTCTTAACAGAATATTCATTACTTTTTCAGGTGTTTCCTTCGATATGTTAATTCATCAAAATGTGCGAATAGTGGGGTCAAGGGTTATTTTCTGGTTAGTTTCATTTTTAAAGAACATCATTGAAAAGGGACCTAGGCCTGTCTGTCTTGGGACAGTCTGGAATGTGTATACCATTTTCTTTTAAGTGTCCTTGGTTAGGGAAGATAAAACCATGTGATTCATTAGCTGACTATAAATTGTTCAAATCATTTGACTTTGTTTAATTATTTTGTATCAGTTTCTCTTATTCCACTTGTCAGGGAATTTCCCTAGCTTCTCACTATCCTGCCTCAACATCATCTGTTATGATATGTCACTCTTTGTTTAGAAACCCTTATTATTACTTGTGAAAATATTTTTAGTCTCAGCATCACTCATTGTTATAAAATTCACTTTGGGTACAGTTTGTTTAGCACTTATGTTGAAAATACAGTTTGCTTTTCTTCAGCATGCTCTGCAACATATCTAAGTATTACCTGTAGCTTTCTGAAGCCTTATAGTTTGGTGTCACTTCCTGACTTGTATGTGCTGGGGCCCACTCCTCTGTTCTGTGCCCTTTTGTCCCTGTCCTGCTCTTGCTATGGCAATTAAGTCATAGGAGAAAGAGCAATACTCTGTTTTTTAATTTATTTATATATTTTTAAAAGATTTTATTTATCTATTTTTAGAGAGAAATGAAGTGAGTGAGAAGAGAGGGAAAGAAATATCAATGTGTGGTTGCCTCTCCTCTGCCCCTACTGAGGGGCCTGGCCTGCAACCCAGGTGTGTGCCCTGACTGGGAATCAAACTGTTGAACCTTTGGTTTGTAGGCCAGCACTCAAGCCACTGAGCCACACAAGCCAGGGCCATACTCTGTTTCTTTGTACAGGAAGAGTTATTTCTCTTCCATCTCAACCTTGTCTTTATAAGCCAGCTCAGTACATCTGCATCTCAGTCCAATGTCCCATGACTTTGACGTGGATTGAAGTTGAGTATTTCTAACTCTTGGGCTGCTTGAGGATGTAATTCCCCTTTCAGCAGGTCCTTGAGTCCAAAAGCAAGTCCTTGGCCCACTGAAAGTTCCCTTATTATCTTCTTGGTGATTTGGACACTCCCATATTAGGATCCAAGCTGATGATGGACACTTCACTGGGTAGAATAAGAGGCCATATAACATTTACAATTGTTAACTTGTTGAAATTCTAATTTAACATTTTTTAAATATTTTATTTATTTATTTTTAGAGAGGGAGGGGAGGAAGAGAGAGAGAGAGAGAAACATCAATGTGCGGTTGCTGGGGGTTATGGCCTGCAACCCAGGAATGTACCCTGGCTGGGAATCGAACTGGGACACTTTGGTTCCCAGCCCGCGCTCAATCCACTGAGCTACGCCAGCTAGGGCTAATTTAACATTTTTTAACGAGTTGTCCTGCCGGTAATGGCTGACCCTTTCATTATTTGATACACCAGTGTATATATGTAGAAAAAGATTAACAGAGAAGTTGGGATGAAGAAACTGGTAAGCTTTAAATAATCCAATGTTTAAAAAATCCTATCCTCTGTCAAGCTTCTAGTGTCCCAAAAAACAAAAAAAGAAGAAATGCACAACTTAGATAATATCAGGTGAACTCTATTCTGCACAGCCTGTCTCTTTATTGAAACCTCCTATGGCAACATAAGAAACTCACTGAAATATCTGTTAATGAAAAGATGGTCAGTAAGAAAGAAGTAATAACAAGATTTTATCTCTTTGGCAGTCTTTTAATAAAATAAAATGAAAGGAAAGTGGGTTAATTTTAATTGATGAAAGAAACATGTATTTCATCAAGTTGGAAGGCAAATAAATACTGCTTAAGGCAAAGAGCATTCCTCTGTATTTGGCTAGAGGTGTTGAGCATTGTTTCATTGGAACATGACTTAGGTTAATTGTAATTGTCTGCTTTCATATTTGGTTTTCCTAGGACTACCATAATTTCTTATTTATAAGGGCTTATTTCCAGTGATAAGTAAAGTGCCTGACACAGTGTTGGTGCTCAATAAAATCTCCTTTAATGGATGAATAAGATATAATACATGATCCCTTCCTACAGGAATTTATTATCTACTTGGGAAGAGAAGACACAAACACACACAAAAATAAATTATATTTTCTATCACTTTCTTTATTGTTAATGTTCCACGATTTTTATTCTCTTAATTAGTATTACTTTTGTGGTATTTCTAACAAGCCCTAAAGGTGGTCAAAAATGTTCTTTGTATCCTGGACTGTGTCCATTTTTTCTAATATTCCAGCCTCAGGCTTGCTTCTTAACTGCTTAGTGTGCTCATCTTCCTCAATAGTTTATTAACCCTGATTCATTCTTCAAGTCCCAGCAGAAAAGTAATTTTTTTTCCTGGGGGTCCTCTGTGATTACCTGGACTAGGTTATCTGTCTCTGCTGCATGTTCCAGTGCAACATTCATTGCATTTGTGGTTACTATACCTGGATGTCTTCCCTGATAGAGTGAGCCATAAGAGAGCAGGGGCAGCCTTCATCTTTTTCACCTCTTCCCCAGGGCTCAGCATAGCAGCTGTTTCATAAATGCTTGTATAAAACACAGACATCTTCCCACTAGGTTCATCTTGAGATAGATAAGAGGCTCTGGAGAATGGAGCTGGCTCTGGAACTGTTGGAGAACAGAGGAGTGGAGAAGAGAATGTGCTCAAGGCATGTAGTTCATGGACCATCAGCAGTACCATCACTTGGAGCTTTTTAGAATGCAGCTTCTCAGACATCAGACCTGGGCAATTTGTGTTCATGTTCAAGTCTGAGAAGCACTGCTTTTAGAGGCTGGGAACATAGACTCGACTTTCAAGCCCAGGAACTGTTCTATACCAAAGCAGGAGGGATAAAAGTTTCTAGAATCCAAGTCAGAGCTGGTCCAAGACTTTTTCTGCCACCAGTAACTTCTTGGTCACAGGCATGAGCAAACCAAACCCTCTTCCAGTCTGAGGGCAGCAGAAGCTCAGGAGACTTTGGCAGCAGGTGGATACATTGGCTAGGGTGGGATGACAAGAATGTTTGCTTCATGTTCTCATCAATTCACCACACTGGGAGCACCCCACTGTAGCTAGCTAACCTAAACAAAAACACTATATATAATTATTTCTTCAAAAGTTACCCTATATTGCTTCTTTTCACTTTTTGTTCTTAGACGTGGCTTTCCTAGTGGTCTGAAGAAATATAGCTCTGTTTTAATTAGAGCCACCTCAGCTAAAACACATATTATCTTTTCCTAAATTTATTTTTAAATATTTTGTTAATTTTGATACTATAATGAATGGAATTTTTGAATTTTATTTTCTAATATTTTGACAATATATCAAGAATTATAGTTGAATTTTCTATCTTAATCTCCTTTCAAGCAGTGTTTCTAAATGTATTTTTTTAATTATAATAATAGATTTCTCTTTTTTCCCATTACAGTTTACATTTAATGTGATTTTGTATTAGTTTCAGGTTTACAGCATAGTAGTTGGACAATCATATGCGTTACAAAGTGACCTTGGCAATGTTGCCAGTACCCACCTGCCACCATTCATAGTTGTTACATTATTGACTATATTCCCTATGTTGTACTTTACATCCCTGTGACTGTTCTGTAACTACCAACCTGTACTTCTCAATCCCTTCAACCTTTTCACCCAATCCCCCAACCTTCTGGCAACGCTCAGTCTGTTCTTTGTGTCTATGAATCTATTTCTGTTTTGTTTGTTCATTTATGTTGTCCTTTAGATTCCACATGTAAGTGAAATCATATGGTATTTGCCATTCTCTGACTGACTTCTTTCGCTTACATAATACCCTCTAAGTCCATCCATGCTTTTGCAAATGGTAAGATTTCATACTTTTTAATTGTATATATGTACCACTGCTTTTTTATCCACTGTATTGATAGGCACTCGGGTTGTTTCCATAGTTTGGCTGTTGGAAATAGTACTGCCGTTGAACATAGGGGTGCATATATTCTTTCTATTTAGTAAACACCTATAATATTGTTAAATCATTCTTATGTTTGGCAATGCCAGGATCCACTACCCACATCCCAGGGCCATAAATAACTCCTCTTGCTGTTTAAAGGTGGGTCTCTAAATTCCACACTGCCCATCCAAGTCATTGCCCTTGTCACCACCAGTTTTCTAGGTTCCTACCTGAACAGCTCCTAGCATTGACACATTGATTTGCTCAAGGAACAGTTGGTTATTTCTATCATTTGCAAAAGTGTGGCAATTTAAGATTGTCTTTAGATTCTGCATTTGCAATACTAGGGAAGAAACTTTCTGAGTTAATTGTGGGCACATGGGCAGGGGCATTGGGGAAAGAAGTAGGCATTTGAAAGGAAAATGAGAAATCTGAGAATCCCACTCAAGTATGTGCCAAGGTAATGACAACACTGTGTGGTGGGTCAAAGTGCATCTCAGAATTTTGCTGGCTTTGTTTTCTTTCTGGCTTTTTATCTTGCCTTTGCTGGTCACTATTTTATTTCACTTTCCTCATGTGTAAAATGGGTTGTTGTAAGGTTCAACTGGTATCATGCAATGTAAAGCCTTAGTAAGGCGCCGGGTACCTGGGAAGAGTTCAAGTAATATTTGTTACTATCTGTATTGCTCCATTCCGGGAGTAATTGGGCTGCTGGAGGAAGGCACCCCAAACTGCTATGTTTCCAACCCCAAGTTCAATCTCGCACTAGGAAAGCTGATGGGAAAACACTGTGCAGAAGAAGGCCAAGGCTGGTGCCTCCAGGAAAGCACTTTTGCAGACCCAGATCAATCTCTCAGCCCAGTAGCCCACCCTTCCGCAGGTCTGAGCTGCGGAGCAGAGGGCGGAGGCTGCGGCTGCCTGACGAACCAGGGTGTGTACCCGTGGGAGGGGCTCCGCTCCCCAGCGTCCTGGGCAGCAGGCAATCTAGAGGTTCAGCAGAGGCAGTAGTGCTTCAGGCTGAGCTGCGGGTGGGAGCTGGGACCAAGAGACCAGAGCAGCTGGCACCCAGGTGGCCTGGAGAGGAGCGAGCAACATGAGCAGAAAATGCGACGTGGTCGTGGTGGGGGGCGGCATCTCAGGTCAGTTGCGGCTTCCTGTCCTCCTTGCTCCAGCACTCGGAGAAGTGAAGGCTAGGAGAGGCTTGCAGGGCTGCCATGGGCGGGGGTTGAGCCCAGGAGCCCTTAGATTCTCCATGCACGGGCGGGGATCTAGTGTGTCCAGGGTGCCGCACGGAAAGCTCCCTCAGGGGGAGTATTTGGTGCACCCCTGAACAGAAGAGCATGGGGCTGGAAGTCTGTTGAAGGTACGAGGCTTTGACTTTCTCCCCTGGAAGAGTGCCAAATCTATGCTTGCTGTAATTTTCCAAGCAAGGGGTAAGGGGGAGGGCAGGAGAGGGACTCCTACTTAGGGTTAACAAAGGTCTGTCACTTGCCCCAAGTGAAGATCAGTCACTTCCTCCAGTCGGATCCGGGCACTCCACAGCCATGCTTGGAGCAGGCATGCACCACAATGTATTGTTATCCTGACATCAGGAAAATGTCCTTGAACAGCTCCCGGTTCAGAAAGAAGGGGTTGAACTTCTGGGCAATTGATTGCCAAAGACCCTCCTGATCCCCATTCTCTGGGTTTCCACGATTGTCATGGTTCTACCTGGGGCTGCAGGGCCTTCTTAGGAAATGTATCTTCTCTCATGCTCTCCTCCTCCCGCCATCAATGCAGGAAAGCCAAACCACCCAGCAGGGATGGGGTGGAAAAACTTGACTCTCTCTTGCCCAACCCATATTTGGCAGATATGGGGTCAGAGACTACCCTATGAGAAATGAAAGTGTGGGAGTATGGCTGTTCACAGAGAGAGGCTGCCAAAGACAGAAGTCAGAAGGAATGATGAGGTCAGTGGGGGACCCCACTCCCCAAGGAGGGTCAGTCAGATCATATGGGGTGGGGTCAGTGGGAATAAACAATGCTTCCACAACAGTTTGTTTAACGAACCCCTGGGGATGCTTTTGCCCAATACCCAGGGCCTCCTGGTGCTTGAGCAGTAATGAGGACACGCATGAATGTGTTGGCTAAGACTTGCAGATCTCAGGATCAGGGGTTGGTCTTGTTCCCAGTGAGGTCAGCAGGACAGAGGTGCTCTGACTCTGCTGTGCTTGTTGAGCAAACAAAGGCATTGGACGTTGGGTGCTGGCCCTGGTCCTGGGCACCTTCCTCCACTTCAGCCTTCCTTAGCTTAGAGTCAGATTTCAGGCTACCACTTTAGTCAGCCTGACCCTCTTGAGCTCACCCATGCTACACTTTGTGCCCAGTGGTGCAGGTACATAGATGAATAAACACAACAGCATACTGATGTGGACCAAGGCTATATATATTCAGTTTTCTTTCAACATTTTTGATATCTTCTTTCCTGGAGGAACTTAGACTTAATAGCATGTCTACCTAGGTATTTTAGAAAGTATTACTAAGTGCTTCTTGATGCTGCCCTGCAAGGCACTCCATCTTATGGAAGCTGAAATTTCACTTTCCAGGTCCCCAAAGTCTTTTTTGATCCAAAGTATATCTAAAGGGTTCAGATTCTTTTCTTCTCCCCCCTTTATTTTGCTCTTTCTAATTCATACTCCAAACTGTCAAGCTCACTCAAGTTATTTATGTTAAACTCATGGGTAGGTTAGAGTGGGTTTAGCTATTTTTCCAAAAAGTCATGAACCTCTACATTCATCCTCAAACTCTCAAAACCAGGGATTGCTGAGCAAATCTTCTTTTTCTCAAAAAACATTACACAGAATAGGAATTGTTCTAAAAACCAAGAATGTAGGGTTCCAAAGCTTTCCTCAATTGCTTTACTTACTACCTCAGAATCACACTAACTTGTCATGGCTAGGTTACAGGGTCAGTGTGAAGATCAAGTGAAACAGTGAGTGTGAATATGGCTTTGCAATTGTGACGTATGACACAAGGTCCTACAAAAGTTTTGTTTATTCAACAATAACCATTTAGGGTAGGATGTGGTAAGGCATGCAAAAATGGATCACATTGTTACTGCCATGGAGATTTGTCAGTCCAGGAAGAGAGATATGATACCCAAACAAAGACAATATAAGGTAGAAGGCAATACATACTACAAGAAGAGTCCATTAATTCATTCACTCATTATTCATTAATTCAATGAATATTTATTTCCTGTTCCACATTTTATCCCAAAGAAAATGAAAGGTGAATTATACAGGACCGTTGCCCCTGGGGTGCTCACAAGTTGATGTGGGAGGCAGAGTCATGAACAAATATTAATGACCTATGATGACAGATGCTTTAGTAGGGCATGCAAAAGATCTAGAGAAAGTGATTGGAGAGAAAGTTGAACTCTATCTGGGAAAATCTGGGCAGACTTCACAGAGGAAGTGACAGTTGAAGTAGCTCTTAAAGAATGAATATGAATTCACCAGAGGACTAGATAAAGAAAGCATTTTAAGCTAAGGAACAGCTTCAGAAGGGAGGAGAGTGGAGACATATGTAAAAAAGTGAATGGGATTAAGAGGTACATGTTTCCAGTTATAAAATAAACAAATCATGGGGATGTAATGTACAGCATAATATCATAATAACTTTGTATGGTAGCAGATGGTTATTAGACTTATGGTGATCACTTTGTTAGGTATATAAATGTCAATCACTATGTTGTACACCTGAACTAATATGTTGTATGTCAACTATAATATTTTAAAAGTTAATTTTATTTTATTTTTAATTTTTTATAAAGTTAATTAATTTAAAAAATCACAAATATGTGAAGGAACTTGGTAGCATGCTTAGGAAACCTTCAGAACTTCAGTGTGGACAGCTGGGGGGGTCTAGTGGAAGACCAAACTACAAACGTCAGTTGAGATGAATTGTGGGGAATCTTGTATGTAACCTCAAAAGGTTTAGTTCTTTCTGTGGTCATTGAATGGCCACTGAGGATTTTTCATTCACAAAGTGGCATCTATCGAGTGACAGTGTTAGCAAAAAGAGCCATGTAAGGAAGTGGATAGCAGGTTTGGGGGAAAGATGGGACATCTGGAGGTGGAGGTGCTGGAAAGACACCAGGGAAAGATGTCTAGCAGGTAGAAATGTAGGGAAGAAGTTGAGCTTACAAAGTTTTAGTTGAAGCCACTGAAATAAATAAAATGACCCAAACCAAGAGTGTAGAGAAGAGAGGAGGCCAGAACAGAACTAGAAGAGAGGGTGTTTACTTCCACCACACGAAGGAAGATATTTAGTCATTCTTTATATGAGATGAGGAAACTGAGAAAATAGAACATATTTTATTAACTTCAAATCTTAGCTCAGATATCATTTCCCAGGGCAGCCTCCCTGAATCTCTCCTAGATGGGATTAGATGCCTCTGTGTAACTACTGTTTCACTTTGTTCTTTCATGAGTTTTTAGTTGTTCACATATTAGTATTATTATGTACAGACATACTTTGTTTTATTGCACTTTGCTTTATTGTGCTTTACAGATAGTGTGTTTTTTACAACTTGAAAGTTTGTAGAAATCATGCATCAGGCAAGTCTATCGGCACTATTTTTCCAACAAGTTCAAATGATAGTCAGCATTTTTTAGCAATAAAGTATTTTTCAATTAAGATATGATTGGCTTTTAAAGATATAATGCTACTGTTCACTTAATACACTACTGTATAGCATAAACAGAGCTTTTATATGCACTGGGAAACCAAAAACTTTGTTTGACTTACTTTCTTGTTATATTCACTTTATTGTGGTGGTCTGGAACCAAACCCTTGATATATCCAAGGTATGCCTGTATATTCAATATCTTTCTTTTCCACTATACTGTAAGGCTCTGGGTCCCAGAAAGGTGTCTTGTTTCCTTCCCAGAGGACCCACAACCCCTGGCTCCAGACCTCTGTCCAGCCCAGTTAGCACTCAGTAAATATATTAAATTAATGAACATTACACCAATGAAGTAATAATTGATTGGATCCAAAATCCACACCAATTCACAACCAACCCTTTCACATTTCCTGTCAAATCATGTTAAGAATAGGAAACATAGTAAAATCAGAATTTTCGAATTAGTTAGGTGACTGATCCTCTGATTTACATTTAAAACTCTGAATTTGATTCTTGTTTTTAAGCTTTGTTAATTATTAAACTTGGTACATTCTGATCATGCACATGTGCTGATTTTTAAAGCTGTCAGCAAATTTTAGTCACTCCCATTGAGATAATAGAGCTGTTCTGAGGATATAGCTGGTTAATATATAACTTAGTTTTTTGATGCTTGAAAAGTCCAAGAAAATTGTGAAACAGCTTTTTAAAAATATGTGTACAATCTAGATACAAACATATCAATATGCCCTTCATGTAAGAAGCAGATAATCTCTGGAGTGTTGGCAAAGTACTGCATTTTCCAGATGGGAGTGTACCACAGCACATTGTATCTGTTCCAATGCTTGGTTTTAGTGTTTGGGCTGGTGGAACCATGGAAACTATCTTTTTCAATTCTGGAATGGTTCTTGCTCAGTCCTCAGAATAAAATCTAATAAAAAGGGAAACTTGAAGCCAAAAAGAGAAAGTGTGTGCTAGACTTGAAAGAGGAGATTCAGCTATCTGAGTGTGGAATGCACTTGGCTAAGATCCTGAAAAAGTTGGAGCCAGCCTCCAAAGTTGTAAGCAACAACTGGCAGGTGATCTGTGTGCTCAGGAGAGCAAGCTTGCTACAAGCTGGCAGGACTAGTCTGGGCAGGGAGTGTCAGAGATGGCCCACAAGGGCTCATATAGCCCACCTGAGTGATTTAAAAATTAATAATTGTGTGGAATTGCTTAGAAATTTGGATATCTCATTCAAGGAGAGGACATAGAGAAGCTGTATGTGAAAGTAAAAAGAACATATACTTTGCTATCAAACTCATGCATTGTCAATCCCATTTCCTGTACTGACCTGTGTGCCACATTAAAAGTTCTATAACCTCTTTGTTCTTCAGCTGCCTTACCTGTAAGATGAGACCTTAAATGCCTTTATGGCAGAGGATTAGAAAGGATGAACATGAATGACTGTACACTGTGTTAGGATTAAATAAAATGTACATGAAGGTCATTTTGGGTACAACTTGAACCTTCTTGGAAAATGTATCCTTGTTTAGCTTCTAGGGTCTTTACAAAAATCTATGGGAGTAGAAGCAGACATTTTTGTATAATCACATATTCCTTTTCACCAACCAATAATGTTTCTTGCTGTGAGGCATTTATAAGGTGGCAATAGGATTTGAGGTATATGTGCAGGCATCAACAGTTACCTGCCTGGTTCCAGCCACATCCTGCCCCAGCCTGTGCCTTTATTTCATCTAGTGAGGAGCCTGAGAAGCTCAGGTTCACTGTGATTCTGGGACCCACTGTGTTCCTTATCAGGGGAAATCTTGAAAACCTAAGATATGTATTTCACCATCACTCTAGTCCGGCTCTAATTCTTATTCTGATCTGGTCCTCACTTCAGCCACCTGACTCCCCTCTTAATTATAATAAATAACAAATGTATTAATAATAAATGATAATATTATTTATTAACTAATAAGTAAAGGTGGCATGTTGAGCACTGTCTACGTGCTGAACAAGATGTTAGGAACTCGACTTTTGAGAGCAGTTCTGTGAGGGTTTAGAATGACAAAGCCCTGTTCATTATGCTTAATTCTACTACCTGGAGCACACTGGGAGGGGCCTGCTTGGTAGGCCATGTGGGCAAAACCAGGTGCTCCTAGAGTCACAATTGCTATGTCTCTATATATTCTCAGAAGTCACTAAAGCATGTTTAAGGCTTGGCTTGGCTATTAATGGTGACAGTTTTCTTTTCTTTTTTATAAGATTTTATTTATTCATTTTTAGAGAGGGGGGAGGGAGAAAGAGAGGAAGAGAAACATCAATGTGTGGTTACCTCTTGCGCACCTCCTACTGGGGACCTGGCCTGCAACCCAGGCAGGCATGTGCCCTGATTGGGAGTCCAACCAGAGACCTTTTGGTTCACAGGCTGGCACTCAATCCACTTACCCACACCAACCAGGGGAATGATGACCTTTTCTTTCTACTCTGCCTAGATGGTAAGGTCTAGGTTCCCTATCCTCAGGGGCAGTGGTAGAGCACAGAGGTTAAGATCATGGTGTCTACCCTGGTTCCACTGCTAACTAGCTGTGTCACCTTAAGCAAAATCAATAACCTCTCCATGCCTTCATTTTCTTATCTGGAAAATAGGATAATAATAGTATCTATTTCAAAAGTGGTTGAGAGGATTAAAAGCAAATTCATGTAAAAAGAAAAGAAAATTCATGTAAGGTGTTTGGAGTGGGGCTTGGTATCTGGCAAGCACAGAGTAGATGTTGGCCAGTATTGTTAATTGGGGTGATAAAATAACCACCAACCACTATCAAGTATGAAGTGCCAGTGTGCCAACTGACTCTACTGTCAAACTTTGGATTGAGGAAGTGGCTAGTGTCCGTGCATGCACATAGATATGCACACACATGAAATATTATCATGTAACAGGGAAAGCATTTCTCAGCCCTACTTTCCTGGCTTGCATATGATTTGCTAATGTATTATAGATGATGCAAGAAAGCCAGCAGCTAAATTTAAAGGCAAAGCTTAAACTCTAGTTATTTTTACTATATTTAAGAGATAAATATACCGAGAATTTTAAATGCAGAACACATTTCTACATGAAGATTTCTAATTCACTTGGTGTTAATACTAGATCACCTCAATGTTACTCAATTTAGCATTTGTTTCCCTAATGGATTTCTTCTGTTCCTGGTGAAACTGTAATTACACAGGAACAGCTATTTCCAGGCTTTTATCCTTTACTCATTTTCAGATCAGCCATTTCCTCTATAACAAGAACTTATAATGTGTTTGGATAACATTTTTTCACAGTTACATAGCTGCAAAGACACACATTGAGAGGATTTTTGTAAAGTGGTTACCTTATGCAACTGACATGTATGTCATCAAAGTTGTTTGAAAACATACTACAGCTTATAGCTGAAAATTCAACTTGTAATGGTTCTTGCATTTTGACAATAAATACACAGATGACTTCTGGGTCAAATTTTTCAGGTGAACTTGAAGAGTTAATTTAGTTTCTGACTTACTTATCTGACATTTGAGACCTCAGTAGCACTTCATGTTACATTGACGTAGTAAAATCCTTATAATATTTTAGTGTCAAGTATTACTTTTCCACATATCAATAATGACAACTAGTATGTTATCACCAAATTCTCAAATGTACATTTCTTTATTCCTGTCAAGATTGAAATGATATATGCATATACACTTGACTGATGTACATTGAATTAGAACATCTACAGTTTAAATAACATTTAAAATTACTGAATATTAAATTATTACAGGTGACAAGATCATAAGACAATGGCAGATGTCAGTCAGCATCTGGGACAAATGGCATGTGTCCTGTCGCATGTGAACCTTCAGTTTCATCTAGAGATTTGATGGCATTATATTTATAGCCTTAACAGTGCTCCACGTGTATCTCTATTACTAAATCTCATTTAAATTCCTTGTTTAAACATATGTAATCCCACACCTGACTGTAGGGCTGACCAAATTTCAGGACTTTGTATGATTTATTTTTCTATCTCTGGTGTTTAGAAAGGAACCCAGCCCACTAGGCCCCCAGAAATTGAATTAAATTGGTAGAGTCCCTTGAACATGACCATGGGTCTTCTTAGGCTTTGGATCCAGAAAAGGTAAGCTCCACAATTAGAAAACTATTGAAAAAAAGGAGCAAACTTTTCACCTCCTAGAGGAAGCAGGATAACACAGAAGTTAAATGGTTCAAATCCTACCTATGTCCCTAACTGCAGCTTGGGTTCATTACCTACTTCCTCAGTCTCCAGATCCTTGATTATAAAATGGAGTGATGGTCCTGGGGCTAACTCTTGTAATGCTCAATAAACATTAAATACACTATTTTTACCAGTGAACTGATAGTACTTAATGGAGGGGATCCTGGAAATGCACCAGATTGAAGACTCTTCTAAGTCTAAAACATGAGCCAAATTGAGAGGCTGTGTTCAGAATGAGTGTTTTTATAACCATAAAAGAATGCTTTGGAGATTTACTCAGGTTAAATGGGTAGCATTACCATTTTGGAAGGGCTCAAGTTTGCTAAGCTTAGTTTTTTAGTTATGTCTCTGCATAAAAGTCATTATTTCCCTTAATAGAGGGAGTATAACGGTATAAAAGTCTTTCTTGATTTTGAACATCCAAATCACATAAAACTCTTCTAAGCTAAAAAGAGGTTTGCTTTAGTAGAATCATTGGTGACTGAAGGTGATGCAAGCATCTTTAGAGTTTTTAGATACTAGTGAGAACACCTGGTTTTCTGTCCAAGGAAAAACAGGCCAGAGAAGCCAAAAGGCTAGCTCCAGGACTCATAGCCACTTCTCTTAAATAAAATTACTGCCCTGGGGAATGCACCCCAGATTTATAAGGAAGTACAATTGAAACAATAAGCTGACCAAATGATGCTTTGTAGAGGTAAAAATCACTAATACTTTGAAAGCACTGTTTTTACATTCTACTTTTATATTCACAAAATGAATCCATCTTCAACCCCTTCAGTTAACTCAGTAAACAAAGGTACTATACAAAACCAAGTCCCAGTAGGCAGTGTTGATAAACCCAGCACATACTGGTGTTTATTTACTGAAGAAAGGTATAGAAAAAGGGTAATACCAAGTTCTTACCTTAGGAAACAAGACCATCACATAAGGAACCATTAATAATAATATATAATTGAGTTCTATACTGTGGGACCCAATGGCTAAGTTACATAGAAGAAATCATTGAAAATCCAAGTAGTTGGAGAAGATCTCATTAAGAGAGTGTGTCATGAGCAAGGGAGCATCCCAGAAAGGAGTCACTGACACACCTTTGTGACTTTCCACAATGCCACGTTTATTAGGGGAGACCTCCCCAATAAGCCAATGAGTTATACATAGGTTTCACACAGAAAGGGAGGAGGGCTTACTGGATAGAGCAAACAGAGCAAACATCTGGTGCAAAGTACTGATTACTGCAGGCCTCCGCAGATGGAGAAGCATGCGTTTGTTTCAAGCCAGGAGGCTACAGTGGCAGCACACTTCTGGTGGAGCAGAAGTCCTCTTGAGCTTTGAGTGTGTCCTGTGGTACAACCAAGCTTGAGCACGGAGTGGCTGCAGCTCTGGATTCTTATAGCCCACAGTGGGTGATGGTCATATTCATATCAGTGTCCAGATGGAGTCCTTATCCAAGTGTCTAGACTTGTGGTTTTATGTGATCTGGGCCCATGGGGCATTCCCACTACACCCCATTACTTCAATCCTGAGCATAATGCCACTTGACATAACTGACATGGCTGATAGTGACTCCATATTGGATTATCAAAGGTATCCAAAAAATCTGCTTTGCTTTTGCTCTATAGAAAGTGGAATTCAAACAGGTATATATATCCTCACCTGAGAATGTGCCTATTGATTTTAGAGAGAGGGAAAGAGAGGTAGGGAGGGAGGGAGGGGGGAGGGAGGGGGAGAGAGAGAGAGACAGATATTGACTGATTGCCTTTCACAAGTGCCCTAACCAGGGACCAAACTGCAACCTAGGCATGTGTCCTAACTGGGAATCCATCCTGTGACCTTTCAGTTTAAGGGATGACATTCCAACTGAGCTACATTGGCCTGGGCTCTAATAGGTCTTGAAAAACAAAAAAAGATGGGGTGGGTGGACAAGAAGAGACAGTCTTTAAAGTTTAGAAGACACTTGGCTGGTGTAGCTCAGTGGATTGAGCATGGGCTGTGACCCAAAGGATCGCTGGTTCGATTCCCAGTCAGGGCACATGTCTGGGTTGCAGGCCAAGTCCCCAGTGGGTGATGGGTAAGAGACAACCACACATTGATGTTTTTCTCCCTCTCTTTCTCCTTCCCTTCTCCTCTCTCTAAAAATAAATAAATAAAATCTTAAAAAATAAAGTTTAGACAAATAATATAAATCATGGAGACACAATAAGTAACAGCTATTTCTGTTTATATGAAGGTGGAAATCCCAGCAAGACTAGAATAATACGAAGGGGAGACAGGGTTATAAAATTAATAGAAAGAAGGCAGGATCAAATGATGACATATTGAAAAGCAAAGGTAGTAGTTAGATTTTTTTCTGTGGTTGGAAATAGGGAGCCATTGAAAATGTATGCTATAAAGATAAGGTGAGCAGTTGTGTGCCTGATAAGTGAAAGAGGGTAAACCTAAAGCCAGGGAAGCCAAGAGATAGGTAGAAGTTCAGAACAGATTGAGAGGTGATCAGCTGATTATAATGAGTTGGATTATCTCAACCCTAAGGAAAGTTGCAAGAGGAAGAGACAGAGGGGAGGCAAGAATGGGAAGGAGGTCTTCAAAGGCATGCTTTGCTTTCTTCTATTTTGCTGAGAGTCCACCTAGAAAAGAAGTATCACAAAAAATTAATGTTTTCCCTCTAAAGTGTTATCATTAGAATTAAAGGACTTGACATTATTTAAATTTTTGCTTAAAAAATAAAATCAGAGATCTTTCTAAGGGCTTTGACCCAATTTACTAAATGAGAAACACATATCTTGGGCAATCTCAAACATGAAGTGAATCAGTCATACTATTTGTTATATAAAAGTTGTCATCGAAACCTGTTTTGTGAGAGAGAGCACAATCAGAAAGCATCTATGGTTACGTCTGACCTTTCAAATATTTGTCATGTTATCAGAGTCTCTGTTTAATAGCATCTTAAATGTCATATTCTAGTTAATTTTACCTAATGTCAGAAGTTTAAGCTCTTGATATTCTGTTAGTCATCTCTTACCAAGACCATTTCTATTTTATTTTTAAATACATTTTATTGATTATGCTATTATAGTTGTTCCATTTCCCCTCTTTATTCCCCTCTGCCCTGCACCCCCCTCCCCCACATTCCCCACCCTTAGTTCATGTCCATGGGTTGTACATATAAGTTCTTTGGCTTCTACATTTCCTATACTATTCTTAATAAAGGCCATTTCTCACTCTAGCCCTATCATCATTTGTCAGAATTGCACAATAGTGAAGGTGAACTATTAGGTCTATAGTTTGATTTGCTCTCCTTCCAACCTAGGTAATCTTGCCTTTTGTTTTATCGTGAAAACGTTTCCAATGATTTTTTTTTACATTGAATTTGGAATCCTGACCTCATCTTTTGGAGTTGGAGCTACTTTTAATTCCTGTGATCCTAGCTGTGTTTCTGTCTTAAACTGTGTCTTTATAATTATATTCTTAATTATACTTCCCTTTTTGGGGTTATTTTCAAGTTTTCTAATGGAAAGAGCAACAAGCTCTTTGGAAGAGTTTTTGTTATCCAACCTGACCTCTTTTTCAGATAACACAGGCTACAGTGAGGAATTAAAAACCAAATTAATTAATAACCAAGATTCCCTCAAAATTTTTAAGACCACCACTCATGTAAATGAAAGATGAACTCATATTCTTTCTTGGTGA
This sequence comes from Phyllostomus discolor, assembly GCF_004126475.2. NCBI lineage: Eukaryota > Metazoa > Chordata > Mammalia > Chiroptera > Phyllostomidae > Phyllostomus > Phyllostomus discolor. The sequence continues at coordinate 27,869,622 of NC_050198.1, read as the reverse complement.
TTTACAGTTTAAAGAGTTTTTTTGGAGAGGTGGGAATATTTTTTTTTAATAATATGAATTTCAGAAACAGTACTTATTGTGAAAATGTATAAATTAGAGAAAAGGGCAAAAAGAAAATGAAAATTATCTGTAATTTACCTTAAAAAAACCCCTAACTACTGTTACTATTGCAACCTATATTTTACTTTTGCACACCATCTGTTGTATTTACCACATCATGGGTAGCCCTTTTAAAATAAACAATAACATATTATGAATGTGTAGTTATGTCTTAGGTGCTCTTCTATTATACAAGCTTGATAACTTTATGTTACTTCATAAGATAATATTTCATTTATTTAAACAGTCCCCTATTGCTAAACACCTGTATTTCTAAATTTCTGCTATTTTAAAGCTATTAGAAATAGAAAGCAATCTGCATGATTCTGATTATTTCTTAAGAAAATTTTTAGAAATAAATGTTGGTAATCCTTTGAAAGCATTTAATAAGAGCTGCAAAATTGTCATCTCAAGAAAGTTTTACCAGTTTTCTTTATGGTGGAATTTTAATAATGGGATTTTTAATTACTTCAAAAGGAAACCAACATTGCCCCCATCCCAAAATAATACAGAGAAAAATCATGGCTCTTCAGCAGTTTGCAGTTATAACTTAATGAAGTTGTAGGTACTAGAAGTTACAAATATCTTTAGTTTTATAAAATTTTACTGGTGGCAAATTTTGTTCTCTACAATATGTTGGAAAACTGATTTTTCATATCTCTACTATTATTTACTAAGTATATATATATAATTTTTTAATTTTATTTAAAACATTTTTTTATTTTATTGATTCTTGAGAGAGAGGAAAGGAGGGAGAAAGAGAGGAAGAGAAATATTAATGTGAGAGAGAAACAACAATCAGTTGCCTATTGCATGTGGCCCGACTGTGGACTGAACCTGAAACTCAGGCACGTGCCCTGACAGGGAATTGAACCCATGACCTTTCGATTTAAAGGATGACAACCAACCGAGCCACACTGGCCAGGGATTTTTTTTATATAATACTTTAAAATTTTTGGATGCCATTCATCCTGTGCTTCTAGAGGTTTAACATCATTAATTAGATACTTCTGTTGTCTTTCAGCACAGAAAAGAAACAGCTTATAACAAATCATTTTCTACGATTATTTTTACCCACCTAGATAAGACATGAATATAGCCTTTGTCTACAGTCTATTATAACAGCTGATCAAAGAGCTGTTTCCTGTTTAAATCTTAATTTCCTCTCTAGTTCACATTGAAATCCTATGGTATATTTTAATTTATTTAGGAGTCATGTAAGATACAGTTGGCTTTGAGAATAGCCCTTTTATTCTATGTCAGTCAAAAATGAAATACTCCTTTTTAAGCACTGATGATAGGCACACACAAAGGCATACACTCAAATTAATCATATTTGTTCATCAAATGTGTTTTTCTATCTTGTTTCTTCAGTGGAGAAAAAGAAGTCATGTTTGCTCATTTATTAATGATTGATTGATTCCTTTATTCAATATACCCTTATTAAGTGTCCTATTTACCAAGCATTGGGCTAGGTGTGGGAATATACAGATGGGAGGGGCACATCAAACAGAGGGTGGCAAATGTTGAGAGCTGGTGGGAAAGGACCCAAATAAAGTTCATTTGGTGCAGATAACACAGAGGAGAGGAGGATAGCAGCTTCACCTCAGGGCCTTAAAGGACCTGAAAAATGATTTGGTGATAGGAATTATTAGAAAGATAGTCAGCCAATTTAAATATTTCTGTTTAAAATATAGCTTAAATGGTCGAAACTCAAATCCATGCTCTAAACAGGGATTTCCCAACCCCTGAATTGTGGACTGGTACTGGTCTGTGGCCTGTTAGGAACCAGACCAGACAGCAGGAAATGAGCAGTGGTCAAGCGAGTAAAGCTTTGCTTGCAGTACCACCTGTCCCCACCCCACTTCTCCTGTTCCCCGTCTGTGGAAAAATTGTATTCCATGAAACTTGCCCCTGGTGCCAAAAAAGTTGAGGACCACTTCTCTAACACACACAGGGCACTAAAATTTCAGGGTTTTTTTTTTTTTTTTTTTGTTTGTTTCTTTTTACTGTTAGCCCTAAAATGGCAGTGTAGTGGATGCTGTAGTGGGCTACCTAGCCCTCTTCAGGACAGTTAGTCCCTCATCTCCTGAGAGTGTTGACTGGTGCTGGCTCACAGCTGAGGCCCTCTCTGGAATTTGTCCTTGGCTGAGAGGAGCTGACTCACCCAAGGGTATGCCTCTTCCCTGGGGTCACCCTACAACAGATATGGAGGTATAGAGGCCTGGGCCCCTTGCTCAATTCATGACAACTCTGAAGGATAATCTCAGCTGTGGAGTTCATTGTAGGATTGGCCAAGGCATCCATAAAGACTGTATCTCAGTTCATCTCCTCCCTCTGCTCAATCCTGCTTTTCTTACTACTTTACATGTATTGAACCCTGATAAAGCTTCTACATGCAAATTTCTCTTAAAGACTCCCTGCCATGGACCCTAACCTAGACATACAATTGAACAGCATTTTTGTTCTGCATGTCAGAAGGTGCTCTAACCATGAAGCTTCAGTAAGTTGGAGGTGGGTGCCCTGAAAGAACTTCGGCTTTTTTAAGATGCCAGAAGCCAAAAAGGCCTAGGGACAGTGCTAAGTCACAACATTTTGAATTGGCATGTCCAGAGATGTGATCTTCTATGTAATTCACCAAATGATGTAAGGGCCAGGAAAAAATATAACATGATATGATATGATATATATGGGACTCCCAAAACTCAAAATTTACTTATAAAAATGTATATTTATTCTTATATGTTTAAACTTCAGTCACCTTCAAAAGTACTCTCCATTTGATGCAATACACTTATATCAAGACTTTTTTCCAGTGCTCAAAATAGTTTTTGAACTCAATTTTGATGCCTTTATAGTCCTTCTACCGTTTTTTGTTTCACCTCTTCCACATTGGCATAATGTTTCTCTTTGAGGACTTTTCTCTTCTGGGGAAACAGAAAAAGTTACTCAGAGGTCATGATGTTTTAGGTCAAAAACTGCTGATCATTCAGTATGGTGTGGGCAGGTGCGCTCATAAATCACCCATCATGAAATGGGCAAATGTGTCGAAAGAGTCTTCAAAAAAAATTCACTGAAGCTGAATGCAACCTCTCACAACAACCCCAGCTAGTACACTGACACAAATGGGTTCCTATAACATTCACCAAGCGGGGTAAACCTATACTACAAAGGACCCACCCTCCAGAAGATAATTCTGGTTTTGGAGGGGTTCCCCCACGTATATATGAGGTCTATCTGGAAAAAGTCCAGGTATTTTGTTAATATGGTTTAATGGTTATTAACCATATGGTTAATATGGTTAATACTAGAATGGTTTGCATGATATCGATGTAAACAGGCAGCCAAGGAGAGTGGACTGGAACATGCATGTGTGAACAATGATGACTTCACTGTACTAGTCAGTGGGGGAGGTTGACACCATTAAGTGAGCATGTATACTCTGTGGCCATTGCATTCAAAATGGCTGAGTGAATAGAGCAATGAATCTGCATCAAAGTTTGTGTTAAGCTTGAACATTCCCCTATGGAACCTCTTTAGATGATTCAGAAGGTTGCAGCCATGGGCAACTGGTGATTGGCAGCTTCATTAAAACAACACACCTGCTCATGCATCATGTCTTGTGCAGACTTTTTTGATGAAACATCAGATCAGTCAGGCAACTCAGCCCCTCTACAGTCCAGATTTGGTGCCCTGTGACTTCTGGCTTTTCCCAAAGCTAAAATCAACTTTGAAAGGGAAGAGATTTCAGACCATCAGTGAGATTCAGGAAAATATGGTGGGGCAGCTGATGGTGACTGGGAAAACTGTGTGAGGTCCCAAGGTGCCTACTTTGAAGAGGACTGAGGCATCATTGTTCTATGTATAATGTTTCTTGCATCTTGCATCTCCTTCAGTAAATGTCTCTATTTTTCATATTACATGGCTGGATACCTCCTGGAGAGGTATACACACACACACACACACACACACACACACACATTTTATGTATTTGTGCATGCACATGTGTGTACACATATGGATGTGCATATATATAGTTTTAGTAATTTGCTATTGGTTTTATAGTTGGGTAAAGGAGACAATTGTCTTTAGAGTATGTTTAGGATGACTTAGAAAGGCAGGAATCTTGTCCTTTGGGTTTTGGAGATTCTAAACAGAGGTGTCTGTTCAAATTGTAAACACTTCACTGAGTGGGATAACCAACACCTCAACTGCTGAGTTGTGTGATTGATTTACATCAGAATGGTGAGAGTACTCAAAGCAAGGTGCTTAGGGTCCAACAGTGCAGAGTATCTGGGAAACAAAGACAGACTTTCCCTACCAGATCATTTTCTTGAAAATAATTAGAAATGCATACAGAAGGGCAGGGACTATATATAATTCAGAATTATATAAACTCCTGTGGTGAGAACACCATGCCAGGGAGAGAGAAAGACAAAGAAACAAATCCTGTCCTCAGACCTGTGAAACCAAACCAGGAAGAGCTAGACTACTAGTATTGTCATGACATTCTTTGAGGATCCTCTTCTCTAACAGAAAAGAAACAAAGCACATTAATTATGGAAATATCTGTAAAAAGGAAATTGTGGGCTAGTTTTTAATCCTGTGATTCAGCCTTTTATATTTACTATCTACCCAAAATCTTAGCTGGCAGCATGCCAATGTGTCTCCCTTTGTCTGCTGCTAGTCTTTCATTTAGAAAACATGAAGTCAGTGCCTTCTATGTGCTAGATGCTGTCAGGTATCTAGCAATAAGCAATCAGGAAAGAGTTGCAGCTTAAAACACACACACACACACACACACACACACCCCAAACATGTTAAATTATATTTCCTGTGCCTATTAATTGCTGGCTTATGCAAAAAATGTACCTTTTAAATAGAAGAAAAATTTGTGTCCTTTAAAGTAGCTCACCTTTGAAGTTAGAATGGATGCTAAGATAATTTTGGTTTTGTTTTCCAAGTGTTGTGTCCTCTGCTAGCTTTTTTGGTCTTACTCATAGATAATGTGATATTCCTGGCTTTATGAGGGGTAAGTAGAATATCATACTTGTCTTTTATGTCATCTGAAATTGGGCTGCACATAGGAGTGGTTAGAGTCTGAAAGCAAATCACATGGTCCTAGTTGATAAGACAAAACATCCATAATACACTGCCTGTGATCTGCTTTTCTCCCTTTCTTATTTTCCCTCTGATTTAAGGAGAATGTGTCCATGGGGAATTTGAGTTTTCTGTAGATAAATCAGTCTGCTAGTCCAAAATATTGAGATTCCAGTGGACAGGTCTGAGAAACAGGGAGGAGTACAAAGAGGTTGAGATGACTGTAATGTAAGGGAGGCAAAACATTTTGTGGGCAGAAGTGAAATTTTGGGGGTTTATGCTTGCTTTATTTCTGGGTTTTAGTTTGTGAGCACAAAACTGTGAGAGGCTGATGAAAATTATAAAACCTTTGTCTTCTATTGTGTTCTTTTAAAGGAGGGTATGTGGGGGTAAATGATGATGGAAGGAGACTTGATTTGGGGTGATGAACACACAGTACAGTATACAAATGATGTGTCATAGAATGGTGCACCTGAAACATGTACAATTTTGTTAACCAGTGTCACCCCAATAAATTCAATAATGAGGAAAAATATAATGTAACAACATCAAAGAGTAAAGGTATACTTCAGTAAACAAATGTCTTTTAAATCTGGCTTCCTTCCCTATAGATGAATTTCTTTGAAAATGGTTTTCACATTTAAAGATTGCTTGAGAATAAGTTTAAACCAGTCTGTAAAATTAAAAGCATTAGTGAATTTTAAATTAAAAGCATTAGTGAATATATGTGTCTGTGTGTGTTAAGATGTTTAAATACCTTTTATTAGAAAATGGTGATTTGAAAAATATTAGCACTTAGAATTTAAACCAGTCTTTAAGTCATGCATCCTATGTATAAAATCCTGGAATTGTTTTTTAACATTTTTTGAAATACAGTGGATGAAGACTTCAATGACAATAAAAAATGATGTTTGTGAATAATTCATAAAGTGAGAGCTTATTCAGTCTTCCTGTGAAGATAATGGCAACTATGTGTGAAGAACAAACAAAATTCTTATTCAAAATAATAGTAACAATATCTGCTTCATATTTCTAAGGGAACTTGGTTCCATATAATTCTTGTAGACATGAAAAAGGTAATATTAGATTTTTCTTTGTCGACAAATATATCCTTCCTATAGAGTAGTTTGTGTAGTGTCTTGATTTGTATAATTGTACATAAAGGGGAAAGTCAAAAAAAGATGAAGAGTTGAAACACATGTTGAGGGCTTGTATTACTCTCACACTGTTACTTGTCTAGTTAAATATTGGTTTCTACATCTTTGGCCTCTGAGCCTTGTGGTAGAGGGTGTTCGGACCTTATAAATACTTATTTAACTAATAATGTTTGCCAAAATAATTCCCACAATCTAAGAAAACATCTTCCAGCTTTTCATGTTATATATTAACCGGGCATTTTAAAACGTCCCTTCTCATCAAAGTTCCCTGTTTCCCTCCTACTTGACTAGCTGCTCCTTCAGATTCCTTTGCCTACTCACTTCACCTTTAGTGTTCTGTTTTGGAAAAGAAAACCACTTTCAGACCAGTTTTCAAACTGACACCCTTGACATTTGTAGCGGACACAGTAGGATTACTACCATCCCCTCTGGCACCCATTCCCATACACAGAGACTTATGGTTTCTGACTGCTGCAAGTCTTTGCCTGAGGACTTTTTCTGGCCAATGGAACCTTTTCACCTCCCATCCAGGACAGACAAGCAGTGGGGTATGGTTAATGCCCCCAGGAATAGCCATTACTCAGGGCTGACAGGATAAATAACCCAACTTCCCCACCTCTTAATTGGAATCATTGAGATGTGTTCCAAACAGTCTCTCAGAGGCCCCCAGTGGGATCAAGTTCTTGTGCCCACATTGGCAGACTACTCAGTACTGAAGCCCTTATTGCCTACCTTCTTTCCCTTGACTCACATCCCCCAGAACCTATCAGGACTTCTTGAGACCACCTCCCAAATAAGCTAGTGATATGCAGTTCCTTGTTCCAAGGTCTATTTTTGGATACTAGATACAAGATACTTTCTAATTTTTTGAGGAATCTCCATACTGTTTTCCATAGTGGCTGCACTAATTTACAATCCCACCAACAATGTATGAGGGTTCTTTTTTTTCTCCACATTCTCCATTTTCAAAATATAGCTCAGACCTATTTGCCTCACTGTCTCCTTGACCTGGGGTTCCTCACATGGACCACAGTAGTTCCCAGAGTCTACTTATTTACATCCCATCATTCAGCCCAGCCCTTCTCCAGTCCACTATTTTCTTTCATTGTGATAAAATATACAGTAAAAAACATACCATTTGAACTATTTTAAGTGTACAATTTAACAGCATTAAGTACATTCATATTGTTATGCAACCGTCACCACCATCCAGCTCCAGAATTTTGTCATCCTCCTAAAGTGAAACGCTGCCCATTCCTTATATTCATCTACCCCTGGAAACCCCCATTCTACTTTATGTCTCTATGAATTTGACTACTTTGGAGACTTCACATAGGACAATTCATACAGTATTTGGTGCTTTTGTGTCTGGCTTATTTCACTTAGCATAATGTCATCAGGGTTCATCCACCTAGTCCACTCTTACACTGAAGGAAGAATAATTTGTTTTCAATGAAAAAAATTCTAAGCTACACAAAAGTGTTTATTATTGTCATGAAGCCAATAAAGTTGTTCAAAGACAAAGTTGATTATCTATTGGCTTTACCCCATCCTAATCCTCCTGAGGTGACCCCGGCTAACAGCCTGGCATGTGTCCTTCTAGACTTTTTTCTGTTAGGGCAATCTTTATAAAATACAAATCTCATGAGGTCACTCCTTTGGTTTAAACCCTTCAATGGTCTCCCATTAACATCAAGATAAAGTCCAAAGTGATGGATGTGGCTTGGACACACTGCAGACCTAAGCCCTGCCTTCCTTGGAAGCTTCATCCCCCATTTTCTTTCATCTGCTCTGCAATCACACTGGCCCACTTTGATGTCCTCGAATAATCTACCACAGTCTCTGGCCTTTGCACTTGCTCTTCTGCATGTGGAATTTCTTCCTAATGCTCCTCTTTTCCACATATCACTTTGGTAACTCTTGATGATCTTCCAGAATTTATTTTAAAACTCACTTTTTGGGGGGTCCCCTTCTCTGATAGCCTTCTGCGAACTACACTGTATCTCCCAGCTATACCTTTCTGGCACCTTGTTTTACACCTTTTCTTCCTTCCCTGTTAAAAGCTCCTGGGTGGGGGGCACCCAGAAGCTTTTAATACCTGGCACAATGCCTGCACCTAGTAGATTCATAGTAAATATTATTGGCTCATTAAACCTTGCTTTGACAACTAAATTTAGAACTTTGGGTTTTAAATTGCATTTAAATTGTTTTTCCTCTTTTCTGAGTTACTTTACTATAGTGGTTATGCTGGATTAATAACCATTAAAGCATCTTGTTGGCTAGGAAGATTGTAGTTTTAATGAACAAGTGTCCTCCTTTTCTTTGAGTTTTCTTGTCCCATTTTCAACATTCATGTCCTCAACCCTTATGTGATTGCAACTATGGCTCTCACCTACCCTCATACACCACAGTCCCTTATCTGCATTTCCCAAATGCTTGAAGCTATGAAAATTGAAAATATTTTCTGGATCTTTCAGCAAAACTTGAGCAGAACTGATGCATGTGCTTTGCTATTCATCATATAGAGTTGGACAAAAATAGGTTTACCATTGTTCATATGGAAAATGATACAATTAATAAATAATACATGTAAGAATAAACTGTTTCACATACTTACAACTGTAAACCTACTTTTTCCCTTCCTGTATGTTACTGCAGACATAAAAATGCAGTAATTTAAGGGTGGCTTTCCTAATTGTCATTAAAACTATTACATAAAATATGCCCATGTACTGTTTTATTTCTCTAAAATCTGAAAAATTGAAAGCTTTGAAATTTACTTGGCTACAAGACTTTCAGATCATTGAATTATTTGCAAATATAAGTTACAAGGATGGCATACATTGGAAAATATAATACCTAAAATGAGACAGTTATACTCTTGTTATGTGCCTCATGAGATTTTTGTTTATTATTCGGTGGGGTTATTTTTGCTAGTCACATGGTTTATTGTTTTCAGAAAAGACACGATATTTTCACCAAACTTTTCAGCCAAAATTTAATATGTAAGAGTCCCAACAACATTTTTCTATTTTATGCTGTCAATAATTTTATAGCTGTGCTTCCATGGTGTCTGTTTTTCTATCCCTCTGAGTAGTGCTGTTATACCAACTGAACCCCAGAGGACAAGGAAGGTTCCCTACTCACCAATGGTTTGCTGATTCTGGAACCTTCCATGTGCTGGTCTCAGCCAAGTCCAAAGTCCCTGCTCTGCTCTCCTGAAGCTTTTGTTGCTGTTTCCATGGGATGGAGACGCTGCATCTGGCCTTTCACTGTGTTGCAGTGGGAGCTGCTCCTTCTATACCTGTAGGCTGAAGCCTCAGGATCCTCTGGTCTGAGCCCCAAGAGGAGACAGTCACTGCAGAGACCCCTGCTCCAAAGGCCACCACATTTCCCATGCAACCTGGTATATAAATATTGGTGGCAGCTATTACGGAAATGTAGGGAAGCTGGGCATTATTTGTAAACATAATTCAACAAAATCTAATTCTACAAATCTACCTCTGTGGTTAAACATATAATAACCACAGAAAAAAAATTTTAATGACTTAACCAATTGTCATTTCCAATCATTCTAATGGGGCATGACAAGGATATTATTTGAGAAAGCAAGGAAGAGTAACAAGTATCTTGCCTTGTATTCCCCCTAGAAATTGATCCTGAGACAGGATGTGAGTGCAAGTCATTTATTTGGGAAGTGATTCCAGAAAATACCGATAGAGGAGGCAAGGAAATAAAGAAATGGTGCATTTTCAAGCATGTTTCCACTATGTGTGACTGGTGTTCAATCTTGCAGGGGACCTCAGGGAATGAGTGTAAGATATACCTCAGTTATCTCCACTGAGGTGTGAGGCAGCTGGGATACTTAATGGCACCTGCAGCAAGAAATAAGCCCTTGGACATAGTCAGTTTTAGTTATGGGCTCAAATAGAAATGGTTTAGGAGGGAATATGGGTGGTGCATCCACAACACCTGCTAAAACATCTTTTACTAAAACCTCAAAATAACTTTAAAAAGTAATGATAATAATAAAAAAATTTACCTAGTTCTAAAATTTCAACTTGTTAAGATTTTAAATAACATTTTTATTGCTATGTATAATTCACATACCATACATACAATTCACTCATTTAAAGTGTACAATTTAATATTTTTTTAACATATTTACAAGGTTGTGTAATAATGATCTCAGTGTTACTATTGAATATTTTTATCCTCCCAAAAAGAAACCCTACATCTATTAGTTGTCATTCTTTATTCACCAACATTGGTACCACCATGACCACCATTCAACCTCTGGAAACCATTAATCTAGTTTCATTCTCTAGATATTTGCCTGTTCTGGGCATTTCATGTAAACAGAATTATGTCATACATGACCTTTTGGGTCTGGCTTTCATTCAGCAAGATGTTTTCAAGATTCATCCACATTGTAGCTGCCATGTGTTAGTACTTTATTCCTTTTTATGATTGAATAATATTCCATTATATAGATATACCACATTTTGTTTATCTCTTTATTAGTTGATAAACATTTGGGTTGTTTTAGCTTTTTGGCTATTGTGATTTATGCTACTATGAACATTTGTGTACGAGTTTTTGTGTGGATGTATGTTTTTATTTCTCTTGGATATACCTATACCTAGGAGTGGAACTGCTGGGTCATATGGTAAGTCTATGCTTAACCTTTCAAAAATTATCTTTTTAAGATTTTAAAATGTGATTTTCAGTGATTTATCTGCATACAACATAGGATGAGTTCACCTAGAAAGTAATTTTGTGTTGCTTTCTGGAAAGGAAAGTTGACTGTGTTAGTGGAGGAGACTAGAAGAAGACAGGGAAGCCTCTAGTTCTAGTAAAGGCACATGAGTAAAGGTGCCTGACCAAATTAGCTGCCTGCTTCTTCCATATGTTTTTTCCCAAATGGTTGGGGCTGGAGGAGCTCCTTTGGGCAAAAAGTTCCAATATTCACATGAATGTTGGAGCCAAGCAAAATACTTACATGTGTTCTTAAGTATATACTTATATATAAGATGTGTATATTTATGTGAATATATTTATGTGTATTGAGATATTATATTTAATGTGTAATAAGTATTTTCCTTAGTCACAGTTTTTCTACAAATATTGGGGCATTTCAGTTGGCCTATAAGCCTAGAGTTACAGATTGTGATGCAAAACATTCCCTCAATTGGTGAACAATAATTACATTGTATTCATCAGTTTAGGAAGCACAATATAAACAATATTATTAAGTTTCAAAATATATGCAATAACCTAATAAAGATGCTGTTCAAAGAAAAAGCAATTAAGAGAAATAGCTTCTGAGCCTTGGAAAATATAAGGTGCATCTCTCTCTCATTTTCCTAATCTGTTTATTATGTTGTAATTGAAGTAAATTTCATAAAATATCAAGTAGTTGAGTTTATTTTTATTTGATTTGATATAAAGTTGACCTTTGGGAAAGCACTTTTATCAATTTACTTGCATTTTACTTTTCTGAAATAGGAAGGGTTAGTGGCAATAGACTGTGGTTTAAGAGAAGTTGCAATTACATGACTCTAAGTGCTTAATTTTAGGTCTCTAGAAAGTATAAATTTATAACAAAAAGTCAATCACTTATACAGCAAATCCTGGAACTAGTCCAGTAAATGAAATTATGTGGTATTATGAGCAAAATTCAGGGTAAATTCCTGAACCCTGGGTGAGATTACTGGCTTTCCCTGGTGATGAAGGATGCAACTTGTCTCCTTAGAGATAGGGTGCTGTCAGAAATGCTGACCTTAGGCATGAGGATGATAAAGCCAGGAGGGTTAGCTTTAAGGTTAACATGTGAAGGCAGCTTCTAAGAAAACACATCTTTGCCCTTTTCCCCTCCTGGCACCATTTCTTAGCTCATACTCCACACAGGACTCCTTGATGATATTTTCCAGAAAAAAACTGTATCTTTTCTTTTTTTTTTCATTGCTATTTGTTTACAACTTAGAATTCTGGACACAAAGTCTATTCTAGTTGAGTTACTATAAGCAAAAACAAAAACCAAACATGCACAAGGATTCTAATTGTTGGTGTCATAATTTCAAAAGAATCCATGTTTTATTTCTCCAGCTCCAGTTACTTACTACACTTACTTTACTTTGTGTTGTCCCCCTATTTTTGCAGGAAGGGTGGCACCCAATTCCCAGTAACAGTGCAGGAGCAGTGGCAACTTCTGCCTTGTTGCTGCATTTCATTCCCACCCCTGAATAATTCTAGCTATGTGTATTGTTCACAGCTTCAGCATGTGCACACACACATATTCACACATTAATATGCTAGACAATGATAACACGTATTTGTACTCCTACATGGGTCTAAGACTACACACTCTTTGGGTGGGACTAATAGCTTTAACATGAGCTTTTTAGGTTAGGTTAAAAAACATATTGTGCTTGGCCTGTGATTATTGGCTAATATTCTAATGCCACAATTGGTCCCTCCACCTATTTGACTTCTGTTTGAAAGTGGTTAAAAACTTAAAGGACAGATTTTCCCATGCACACATTTCCAAATAGTCCATTTCTGGCCATGTTCATGCCTTTGCCTTGACACCATGTTTCTCTCCTGTCTCGTCTTGGTGCTCAGAGACCTGGAGCACCTGAGCTAATAAGATGAAACCTCTGGTATCTGGGTGTGTTACAGCTTTTTCTTGGCACTGAGGAAAGCAATTAGACTCAGAAGCCAGAGTTTTTCTTGGTGAGTTGAATAGTTTCATAAATAGCATTGAAAGTCATTTCATTTTGAGTAGACTTTAATGAGAGACTTAAACATTAAACATTCTAAAAATAGTATGGAATTTGTGTGGAGCAAAGAAATTGTATAATCTTGGCAAAGGCTAATTTCTTAACGAACATCTCAGAAGGTTTTATTCTTCATTTAAGTTCTAGATTGTTCATGCACACCCATTATAATTTACTACTCTGAGTTGAATGCTAAAAGGCCTCCCCTTTATTAGGCTATCTACAGTGCCAAAGCTGAAACTCAGATCCTTAAGTTTGTCATCATGAGACTAACCCAACTGCTCATGTAACACCCATTTGGGCTAGGGCCCCATTCACAGGGTTTAGAAATACTGCCACTGGCAAACTTCCCTTGCTCTCTGCCCCCATGTCCCTCTTCCTTTCCCCACCAACACCTTACCACTCTTGAGAACATAAGAAATACCAATCTAGCCTGCTGACTAGGACTTTAATCATGTTATCCCAAAATTAGTTCAATGAACAGTTAAGTTATCTTAATATGGAAAATACACTTTCCTATGTGTATTGGGTTGCCTGGGCTGCTGTAACAAAGAACCACAAATTTGGTGGTTTAAAACAAGAGAAATGTATTGCCTAGAGGCCAGAACTCCAAGATCAAGGTGTGGGCATAGTTGGTTCCTTTGGAGGGTGTGAGGGACAATCTGTACCATGAGTCTCCTCTTCCTTCCAGTGGCTTGTTGCAGTCTTTTTGGCATCCCTTTGCTTGTAAAAGCATCGCCCTAATCTCTGCTTTCATCTTTACTTGATGCTCTCACCACTTGCATGTTTATCTCTAAATTTCCTCTTTATAAGCAGATTGGTCATACTGAATTAGGGCCTACTCTAGTGAATTTATTTTAACTGGGCCCTATCTCCTAGTAAGGTCTCATTCTGAAATTGTAGGTATTAGGACTTCAACATGTGAATTTCAGGAAGCCATAATTGAACTCCTAACACTGTGCTACCCAAATGTACTCATCTGGTTGTCTTTTGGCTAATTTATGGTAACATCCCACTTTTTCCCTTTTGTGGGGCTTCAGCTATGGTATTGAACCCAAGGCTTTCCAGATCCCTGGACTTACCGTCTATCTTTAGCCTGCCTTTGCCTGGGCAATCCTGCTGTACTATATGTCCTGAGAAGAAGAAAGAGAGAATTCTCTACTTCCTCTCATAGTAGGATACTGTTTTTTTTCCTTTTAATTTCACCATTTTCCACCTTTCTATAACTCAGCTGAACCAAGTATACTTCCAGCCTCCCCAAGAAGCTCCCCTTCTAAATACATCATAGTCACTCTCTTCCTACCCAAATCATGCCTCTCCTGTTAGGCTTTGTTCTTTTCTAGAAACAAGTCTTCTCTTGAACATCAGCTCCTTCATAATGTGCAGCTTAAGGAGAATGGTGTTGTTGAGAATGTTTGATTTTTGGGTGGGAAGAGAAGAGGAATTTTTTCCTTCTAATTTTAATATTTTGGATTTTTATTATTTTTTAACTTTAATTTGTTATTGTTATTCAAATATGGTAGTTCCCATTTTTGCCCCACTATTCTGCCTGGCACTACCCACCCCCACCTTGCACATTCAATCCTCCCCCACATTGTCTCTGTCCATGGGTTCTTTATACATGTGCTTTGACTTGACCTTTACCATTTTTCCCATCACCGCTTTCCCCTCACCCCTCTGGTAACTGTCAGTTTGTTGTTTCTTTCTGTGTCTCTGGTTCCATTTTCCTCATTTGTTTGTTTTGTTTGTTAGGTTCCACTTAGAGGTGAGATCATATGGTATTTGTCCCTCACTGCCTGCCTTATTTCACTCAGTATAATATTCTCCAGTTCCATCCATGTTGTTGCAAAGGATAGGAGTTTCTTCTTTCCTTCTGCTGCATAGTATTCCATT
Source organism: Phyllostomus discolor (assembly GCF_004126475.2). Taxonomy (NCBI): domain Eukaryota; kingdom Metazoa; phylum Chordata; class Mammalia; order Chiroptera; family Phyllostomidae; genus Phyllostomus; species Phyllostomus discolor. The sequence continues at coordinate 27,854,594 of NC_050198.1, read as the reverse complement.
GTGTAAATGTACCACAGTTTTTCGATCCACTTATTTACTGATAGACACAGGCTATTTTCAGCTCTTGGCTATTGTAAATTGTGCTGCTATGAACATGAAGGTGCATAAGTTCTATAGAATTAGTTTCAGGATTCTTAGGGTATAATCTCAGCAGGGAAATTTTCAGGTCAAAAGACAGTTCCAATTTTAGTTTTCTGAGGAAATTCCATACTGTTTTCCATGGTGGCTTCACCAGTCTGCATTCCCACCAAAAATGCACTGTGGTTCCTTTTTCTCCACAACCTTGCCAGCATTTGGTGTTTGTTGATTTGGTTATAATGGTCATTCTCACCAGTGTTAAGTGGTATCTCACTGTGGTTTTAATTTGTATCTGATGTCTATTGATGCTGAGCATCCTTTCATATGTCTCTGGGCCCTTTGTATGTCCTCCTTGGAGAAGTATTTGTTCAGGTCCTTTGCCTATTTTGTAATTGGATTGTTTGTCTTCCTGGTTTGGAGACTTGTGAGTTCTTTATATATTTTGGAGATCAAATCTTTCTCTGAGGTATCATTGGCAAATATATTTTCCCATAAGATTGGTTCCATTTTCATTTTGCTGATGTTTTCTTTAGCCATGCAGAAGCTTTTTAATTTTGATGTAGTCCCATTTGTTAATTCTTTCCTTTATATTCCTTACTTTGGAGACATATTGGTGAAAATATTGCTCCATGGAATATCTGAGATTTACCTATGTTCTCCTGTAAGACTTTTATGGTGTCATGATTTATATTTAATTCTTTTATCCATCTTGAGTTTATTTTTGTGTATGGTGTACATTGGTGGTCCAGTTTCTTTTTTTTTTTTTTTTCGCATGTAGCTGTCCAGATCTTCCAACACCATTTGTTGAAAAGGCTATTTTTACTCCATTTTATGCTCCTGACCCCTTTGTTGAGTATTCATTGACCATAGAGACATGGACTTATTTATGGGCTCTCTATTCTGTTCAATTGATCTATGTGTCTGTTCTTATGCCAGTACCAGGCTCTTTTGATTACAGTGGCCTCATAATATAGTTTTATATCAGGTATTGTGATCCTGCCTACTTTGCTCTTCTTTTTCAAAATTGCCACAGCTATTCAGGGTCACTTATGGTATGAATTTTTGAAATGCTTGTTCTTTATATGTGCAATATGTCATGGGTGTTTTAATAAGGATTGCATTGAATCGACAAATTGCTTTGGGTAGTATGGACATTTTGACAATGTTAATTCTTCCCATCCATGAACATGGTATGTGCTTCCATTTATTTGTGTCTTCCTTAATTTCTTTCTTCAGTGTTGTGTAGTTTTCTGAGTATAGGTCTTCTACCTCCTTTATTAGGTTTACTCCTAGGTACTCTATTTTTTTTTGTTGCTATAGCAAATGGGATATTTTTTCTGATTTCTGTTTCTCATATTTTATTGTTGGTGTACAAAAATGCCTTCAGTATCTGAATTGACTTTATATACTGCTGTTTTTGCCAAAATCACTTATTAGTTTGAGTAACTATTTGGTGGAGTCTATAGGATTTTCTATGTACACTATCATCTTATCTGCAAACAATGACAGTTTCGCTTCCTCCTTTCCAATTTGGATGCATTTTATTTCTTTTTCTTGTCTGATTGCTGTGGGTAGAACTTCCAATACTATGTTGAATAGAAGTGGTGGAAGAGGACACCCTTGTCTTGTTTGTGATCTTAGTGGGAGAGCTTTTGGTTTTTGTCCATTGAGTATGATGTTGGCTGCAGTTTTCTCGTATATGGCCTTTAGTATGTTAAGGTATACTTCCTCTATTCCCGTTTTGTTGAGTGTTTTTATCATCAGTGATTACTATACCTTATCAAATGCTTTTTCTGGATCTATTGATTTAATCATGTGATTTTTGTCTTTGCTTGTGTTTATGTGATGTACATGTTTATTGATTTGTGAATACTGTGTACAATCCTTGCATCTCTGGGATGAATCTCACTTGATCATGGTGCGTGATCTTTTTAATGTTTTGCTATATGCAGTTTGCCAAAATTTTGTTGAGGATTTTAACATTTACATTCATCCACGTATTGATTTATAGTGTTCTTTCTCCGTTGTGTCTTTATCTGGCTTTGGGATTAGGATGATGCTGGCCTTATAAAAAGAGTTTGGGAGCCTTCCCTCTCCTGGGAATTTTTTACAATAGTTTGAGAAGGATAGGAGTTAGCTTTGCTTTAAACGTTTTGTAAAATTCTCCTGTGAAAACATCAGTCAAGGGCTTTTGTGTACCAGGAGTTTTTTTTTTTTTATTAATGTTTCAATTTCACTAGCTATTATCAGACTGTTCAGGCTTTCTGCTTCTTGGTTCAGCTTTAGGAGATTATATGTTTCTAGATATTTGTCCATTTGACCCTGGTTTTCAAAATTCTTTCCATATAGTTGTTCAGAGTAATTTCTTACAATCCTTTGCATTTATGTGGTATCAGTTGTAATTTCTCCTCTTTCATTTCTGATTTTATTTATTTTGGTAGTCTCTCTTCTTTTCTTGATGAGTCTGGTTAAAGGTTTGTGATTTTATTTATCTTTACAAAGAACCACCTCCTGGATTTATTGATCCTTTGGATTGTTCTTTTAGTCTTTGTCCTTTAATTTTGCTCTGATCTGGATTATTTCCTTTCTTCTACTATCTCTGGGTTTTGTTTGTTGTTACTCCAGTTCTTGTACATGTAGAGTCAGGTTGTTTATTTGAAATATTTCTATCTTTTTTAGGTAGACCTCTATTACTATGAACACTGTGCCCCATTGGTTTTGGGCTGTCGTGTGTTCATTTTCAATAGTTTCCAAAACCTTTTTGATTTCTTCCTTGATCTCATCATTAACCCATTCACTGTTTAATAGCATGCTATTCAGTCTCCATGAATTTGAATGTTTTTGAGTTTTTTTCCATGAGGTTGGTTTCTAGTCTGAAGCCCTTGTGGTCTGAGAAAATGCTTGATATGATTCCAATTTTTAAAAAAATTTGTTGAGGCTTGTCTTGTGTCCTATCGTGTGGTCTATCTTTGAAAATGTGCCATTTGCATTTGAAAAGAAGGTGTAATTTGCTTCTTTGGGATGAAAAGTTCTACATATATCAGTTAAGTCATTTGATCTAGTGCATTCTTCAGTGCCACAAAATCCTTGGGTGATATTTTGTGTGGAAGATCTCTCCATTGTTGACAGTGGGGCATTAAAATTCCATTCTATAAATGTGTTGCTGTATTTCTCTTTCTTTAAGTCCTCCAATATTTTCCTTATATATTTGGGTGCTCCTATGTTGGGTGCATATATGCTTACAATGTTTATGCCTTCTTGATTGATTATTCCCTTGAGTAGTATGAAGTGTACTTCTGTGTCTCTTTTTATGGCCTTTGTTTTGAAGTCTATTTTGTCTGATATAAGTATTACAACACCACGATTTTTTCAGTGTCTATTTGCTTGGAATATTTTTTTCCAACCCCTTCACTTTCAGTCTGTGTAGGTCTTTTGTTCTGAGATGGGTCTTTTGTTGGCAGCATATGTGTGGGTTTTGATTTCTTATCCATTCAGCTACCTTATATCTTTTCATTGGAGTATTGGATCCATTTACATTTAAGGTTATTATTGATAGGTACTTATTCATTGACATTTTACCCCCTTGTGTCTGTGTTCCTCTCTCTCTCACTTTTTCTTTCTCTTCTTAAAGCAGACCCTTTAGTATATCTTGCAATGCTAATTTGGTGGAGGTGTATTTTTTCAGCCTTCCATTGTCTTAGATACTCCTTATTTCTCTTTCCATTTTACTTGAGAGCCTTGCTGAGTAAAGTAGTGTTGATTGCAGGCCCTTACTTTTCATTACTTGGAATATTTCTTGCTATTCCCTTCTGGTTTGTAGGGTTTCCATTGAGAAGTCAGCTGCTAGTTTCATCAGGGCTCCCTTGTATGTTACTTCTTGTTTTTCCCTTGCTCTTCAAGATTCTCTCTTTGAACTTTGCCATTTTAATTATGAGGTGTCTTAGAGTGGGCCTCTTCAGGTTCATCTTGATTGGGACCCTCTGTGCTTCCTGGACTGTGTGACTTTTTCTCTCGTCAAATTAGGGAAGTTTTCCATCATTAGTTTTATAAACAGGTTTTCTATTTCTTGTTCCTCTTCTTCTCCTTCTGGTATCCCTATTATATGACTATTATTACATTCCATGTGGTCCTGCAGTGTCCTTAACCCATCTTTTTGAATGTTTTTTCCTTTTTTTTTCTCTTTCTGGGAAATTTTTCTACCTTTTCCTTCAGCTCGCTGATTTGATCCTCTACTTCATCTAGCCTGCTTTTGATTCCTTCTACTGTGTTCTTCATATCAGAATTGTATTCTTCATTTCCTGCTGGCTCTTGTTGATAGTTTCTATGTCCTTTTTTTATGCTGATATAGTTTGTAGTAAGTTCCTCATAGTTTCCCAGTAGTTTTTGGTAATTGTCAGTGAGCTCATTGAGTTTCCTTATAACCATTGTTTTGAACTCAGTATCTGATTGTTTACTTGCTTCTCTTTCATTTAGCACTCTTTCTAGGGATTCCTCCTTTCTTTTCAATTGGGAGTTGTTTCTTTGTCTCCCCATTTTAGCGGAAACCCTTCTTGCTTACTTCTGCTTCTTAAATTGATTTGCTTTGGCTCTGTGTCTTTGTAGTGTAAACCTCTATGGTAGGAGACCTGTGGGATTCAGTGGTTCAGTCTCCTTGATCTCTTGAACTTGATGCTCTTGGGATGCCCTTTATGCCATTTATATTAGCTCTCTGTATGTTTTTGGGTTTTGATTGTTGTTGGGTCTTTCTTTGGTGGGTTCTTCACTTCAGCTGGTTGACTGAGGGTCATTCTACCCACCACATTTAGTATGCTGTTGTGTAGTTTTGGCCAGCATAAAACCACAAAGCCCAGGGAACAAACCCACACCTGGAAAAATAACTCCCACCCACACTCCCACTATCAACAGGAAATGATCCAGTATTAATAAGAGTGTAAAGAAAGTAAGATAGTTATAAGAAAGGAGTGTGAGTATGAGATGGCCTACTGAGAGAAAAATGATTTTGAGAGGGTAAAGGGAAAAACACTAATAAGATTAGGGAATTGGAACAATGCAAAGAGAGAAAGTAAAATTTACATTATAAATAAAAAAGGAAATGAAGAAGGTGGAATGCAGTAAGAGAAGAGAAGAGTTATTGTTATGTTTATAGAGAAATGTAAATAATTAAAATAAAGTGAGAGAAATAAAAAGGAACAAAAGTAAATAAATAATAAAATAATAGCAACCAAATTGGATAAAAATCTACCATAGCACTATCAATAGCAAATGATGTAAAATGAATTCCAGCCAAGATGGAGGCATAGGTAGAAGCCCTTCACTTTCCTGCACAACCAAAAGGAGGATAACAACCAATCTAAAATCAATAAACAACCAGAAGCACCAGAAAAATCAAACCATGGAACTCTGACAACAAGGAATTAAAGAAACAGTCAACCAGTCCAACAAGACCAGGAAGACAGGTGAACAGAGAGAACTCTCAGCAAGGTGGTGGACCATGCAGGCAGGGGAGGCTGAGAGAACCCCCAGAGAGGAGGTGGAAAACATGGGCAGGGATGGATGAACAGGAAACTGAGACTCAGAGCTCACTCTGGCCTATAGCAGGGGTTGCTATGGTAGGAGAATCTCCCAGTCTCTATGAGAGTTTGGTGGAAAGTAGGGCTATAGCCGAGTAGGTGAGCTGCATTGTTCCCTCTCTGGCACTTCCCCCACAGGCAGCATGGCAGTGCAGCAAGGAGGGTTGTCTTGCCCTAGTGAATGCCTAAGTCCCCACCCCCTCACAACTTAACATGTGCCCCAAGGCAAAGAAATAGGGCTCAAATTAAAGACCACAGCAAAACTCCAGAGAGAGCTAAGTGATGAGGAGATAGACAATCTATCTGATGGAGAGTTTAAAGCCCTGGTAATCAAAATGCTCACAGAACTGTTTGAGCTTGGTTGACAAATGAAAGATATCCAAAGTGAAATAAAGCAAAATATTCAGGAAACCAACAGTGACAGGAAGGAAATCAGGACTCAAATCAATGATTTGGAAAAAAAGGAAGAAATAAACATCCAACCAGAACAGAATGAAGAAAGAAGAATTCAGGAAAAAATGAAGAGAGGCTGAGGAACCTCTGGGACAACTTTAAACATTCCAATATCCAAATTTATAGGGGTACCAGAAGGAGAAGAACAAGAGGAAGAAATCGAAAATTTATTTGAACAAATAATGAAGGAACACTTCCCCAATCTGGCAAAGGAAATAGACTTCCAGAAGTCCAGGAAGCCCAGAGAGACCCAAAGAAGTTGGACCCAAAGAGGAACCCACCAAGGCACATCATCATTAAGTTACCCAAGATTAAAAGTTAAGAGAGATGGAAGAATTAACATAATCACAATGTCCATACTATCCATATCAATTTATATATTCAATGAGATACCTATTAAAGTACCGATGACATATTCCACAGATATAGAACAACCATTTCAAAAATTTATATGGAACCATAAATGACCCTGAATAGCTGCAGCAATTTTGAGAAAGAAGAATAAAGTAGGAGAGATCATAATACCTGATATCAAACTGTATTACAAGGCCACTGTAATCAAAAGAGCCTGGTACTGGCATAAGAACAGACACATAGACCAATGGAACAGAATAAAGAGCTCAGAAATAAACCCAAGTCTCTATGGTCAATCAATATTTGACAAAGTGTGCAGCAGCATAAAATGGAGTAAAAATAGTCTCTTCAACAAATGGTGTTGGGAGAGCTGTACATGCAAAAAATATGAAACTTGATCACCAACTTACAGCATACACTAAAATAAATTCAAGGTGGATAAAAGACTTAAGTATAAGCCGTGACACCATAAAAGTCCTAGAGGAAAATGTAGGCAGGAAAATCTCAGATATTTCATGCAGTAATATTTTCACTGATATATCCCCTAGAGCAAGGGACATAAAGGAAAGAATACACAAATGGGACCTCATCAAATTAAAAAGCTTCTGCATGGATAAAGAAAATAGCATTAGAATGAAAAGAGAACCAACTATATGGGAAAACATATTTGCCAATGATACCTTGGACAAGGGTTTGATCTCCAAAATATATGAAGAACTCACATGACCCTACTCCAGGAAGACAAACAACCCAATTAAAAATGGGCAACAGACTTGAACAGACACTTCTCCGAGGAGAACATACAGAGGGCCCAGAGACATATGAAAAGACACTCAGTATCACTAGCCATTAGAGAGATGCAAATTAAAACTACAATGAAATACCACTTCACACTGGTCAGAATGGCCATCATAAACAAATCAACAAACAAGTGTTGGAGAGGATGTGGAGAAAAGGGAACCTAGTGCACTGTTGGTGGGATTGCAGACTGGTGCAGCAACTGTGGAAAGTAGTATGGAATTTCCTCAGAAAACTAAAAATGGAACTACCTTTTGACCTAGCAATTCGACTGCTAGGATTAAACCCTAGGAACCCTGAAACACTAATCCAAAAGAACATATGTGCTGCAATGTTCATAGCAGCACAATTTACAATAGCCAAGTGCTGGAAGCAACCTACGTGCCCATCAGCAAATGAGTGGATAAAAAAACTATGGTACATTTACACAATGGAATTCTATGCAGCAGAGAGAAAGGAAGAGTTGCTACACTTTGCGACAGCATGGATGGAACTGGAGAACATTATGCTAAGTGAAATAAGCCAGGTGGTGAGGAACAAATATCATATGATGTCACCTTTAACTGGAACATAATCAACAGAAGAAAAAAGCAAACAAAATATAACCAGAGATATTGAAATTAAGAACAGTCTAACAATAGCCAGAGGGGAAGGAGGAGGGGACTATGGGGAGAGGAGTTTTCAGGAACTGCTATAAAGGACACATGGACAAAACCAAGTGGGAGGGTGGAAGCAAAAGAGGGAGGTGGGTTTGGCTGAGGTGGCAGAGGAGTGGTGGGGAGAAAATGCAGACAACTGTATTTGAACAACAATAAAGTAATTTATGAAAAGAAAAAATAGTATGGGATACAGAAAAGTCAAAGAACTTATATGTACAACTCATGGACATGAACTGTGTCATGTACATAATGGGGGGGATGCTGGAGGGATGGGGTACAGGGTGGAGGTAAATAAAGGGGAGAGAAAAATTGGACAACCTTAATAGTATAAGCAATAAAATATATTAACAAGAAATTGAAGAAGAAAAAAAAACTATGAACAGTAAAATGAGAACAAACTCACAACTATCAACAAATGAACCTAAAAAAAAGAAAAACAATGAAAACAAAAGATAAGCAAACTAGAAAAGGAACAGAATCAGAGAAATGGACATCACATGAAGGGTTTTCAGTGGGGAGATGGAGGGAAGGAATGGGGGGGTGGGGAAGGTACCGGGAAGAAGAAGCATAATTGGTAGGCATAAAATAGATGGGGAGAGATGAAAAATGGTATAGGAAACAGAGAATGCAAAGAACTTATATGTACAATCCATGGACATGAACTCAGATTGGGGGAATGCTGCAGGGTTAGGGGGTGCAGAGTGGAGGAAGGATAAAGGGGAAAAAATGGGAAAACTCTAATAGCATAATCAATATAATATACTTTAAAAATATAATAAAAAAGAAAAAAGCAAATGAAGTTAAATTAATACAGGTGGGATGGGAGTAAGATGGAAAATAGAAAGAAAGAAAAGCTTAAGATATATGTAGAAGAGAGGGAAGTGATTTTGACATGATAGAGGGAGAGAGGATAATAAGAGTAAAGAATGAAAACTAGTCTAAGACAGAGAAAAATTAAAATTTGAGATGGAAAAGAGTAGGAGAAGGGAACATTTGAGATTTGAAATACAAAAATGGTGAAGATGTAGAAATAAAATTGGAAAAATGGAACAATTATCCTACTCACAACCAATGAACAAAGATTGCTAAAGGTGTAGAGAGAACACAGGTATTTTAAGAGTGGGAAAAAGAATGTGAGATGACCATTGACAAGAAAATTGGTTTTGTGAGGTTGGATGGGGGACAAATAGTAAGAGTACAGAATGGAAAAAAGTTGTAGCAAGAGAGGAAACAAAATTTAAAATGAAAATAATGGGAGGAAATAAGAAGGTAAAATGGGATAAGAGAAGGGAGGAGCAAAATATGTGAATTGAAATAAACTATAATATAAAATCTAGTGACTTAATATGCACAAACTTAAAGGAGAAGAAATGAATGGTAAAACACTATGCAGTAAAGAAATTACCAGAAATCATGGAGAAGATCATGGTGGATTTTGGCTTAGTAGTATCTAGTATTTACCACTGTTTTTTCTTTCTGGATCTGCCTCTGGTGATGTCAGATGGTGACCCCGGCTAACCTTAGGCAGCCTGTTCAAGACTTCCAGGGACCTACTGTCTGTGGCCCCTTCAGTTGTTAATCTGTTCATTCTGCACTCAGCAGTCAGGCTTAAGCACACAGGACCAGCACAGAGTCCCTCTGGGGGTTGGAGATATTGTTTCCCCTCAGGCTTCTGCTGCTCAAAGGGGAGTGGTCTGCCTGAGCAGGAGGCTGCTGTGTATGGGTGATGACTCAGCACTGTGATTCCAGCAGCTACTCTCTCAGTTCTCTCTCTCCCCAAAGCTTCCGTCTCCAATCTCCTCTCAGGCTTCTCCAGCCTACACTTCCCCTGCCTTTGCCAGAGCCCAGGGTAAGTGGCTGCAAATGAAAATTTGTGTGTTGGCCCTTTAAACACCTCTCTGCATCTCCAAGCATCCATCTGTGGTAGAGAGCAACCCTGCTGCTTTTTGCTGCTGGTTGTTATATGTGTGCCTTTCAGACTCTGGTACTCTAGGCTGGTGATCCCAGCTTACGGTTTAGACCCACACTTCTCAGGGGGATTCAACCGGCCACTTAATTATCACTCTGGAACTTCAGCTGCTGCCCATGAGAACCCAGACAGCCCTCTCATGTTTCTAGTGCACTCTATACCAGTCATGTCATGCTGAAGCTGATTCTTCTGTCTGTCCATGTTTATAAGGCTTCCCTCTAGCTATTGTTCAGTTATTTGTTCTGAGTGATTTCTCCACAATTTAGTCATAATTCCAGAGTGGTCCTGGGAAGAGGTTAGTGTAACTTCCACTCACTCCTCTGTCATCTTGGATCTCCCTCTAGGATTTTTTTTTCCTTGAGACGAAGGTTCTGTCACAAACCCATGACCAGTTATTACCACACTGACCAAATGGCCCAGTTTCTTTAGGGTTTCCCAAAATATGTGAGGAGACATTTCTGCCTTCAAAATATCACTGCCATCATTTGTTCTCCAGTAAATTATAGAGAAAGAGAAATTATGTAAATGGTATATATAGTATCTCCTGATGGAGGTACTCAATATGTAATGGTTCTGATAGGTCCAGCGGAATAGAAACCAGCTTAACTTTTTTTCCAGAATTTTTAATGAAAATTTTCAAAGAATTTTACAATCTACACATATACCTACCAAGTAGATTCTACAAATAAACTTTTTTCTCTGTCTTTTATTCCATTGAATCCATCTATCTATCCCTCCCTCCGTCTGTCATTCCCTCTTATTTTTGATGCATTTTGAAGTAAGTCACAGACATGAGGACCTTTTGATCCTAATTACCTTAGCACACCTGTCCTTAACCAACTTTAATTAAATCAGCATTTCATTGTCTTGCATGACTACAAAAATCACATTTTTTATTAATAGCTATTGATGTCACCCAAATTTTATGCCTCACAGGGCAGACATTAAACTAGATGCATTGGGGTTATAAAGATACCACTTATGTAATGAAGTTTCAGCTTAATGTCATTGTCCTGTCTCATTTGGATTAATTATAGAATGGAAGGGGCATAATTTAATTAGCTTATTTTATACATGGGGAAAGTGAGACCCAGAAAGGTGAGGACACTTGCCCAATGTCATACAACCAGGCAGTGGCTTATTAGATATAGAGATTTTTCCACAGAATTGCAGTGTTCTGCCTTGTTCTTAAACCAGGTAGTGTTTACTTTCCACTCTGGTCCTTGCACAATGCTGGCTGCCTTGATCTTTGGCTCACAAGAATGTTCTCAGGCACAGAGTGAAGTTCTTGGGCCAGGCTCTGCACTGGCCTCCCAGAAGACACTAGGAGGGTCAGACTTTGACATTGCCAAATGACCCATAGTATCATTTCTCCAGTTACTTGTTCCATCTCACTCCAATTACTTTTCATTAGTAAAGCCCATTTTACCCTCTCTTTCTTGAATTCCTAATTCATCATTTCATTTTTGGTTAAAGGAGATGTTTAAAATTTTGTTTTTATTTTATTTTTTAGAGGGAGGGGAATGGAAATAGAAAGAGATGGAGAGAAACATCAATGTGTGGTTGCCTCTTGAGCACCTGCTACTGGGGCCCTGGCCTGCAACCCAGGCCTGTGCCCTAACTGAGAATCAAAGCAGCAACCCTTTGGTTAGCAGGCTGGTGCTCAATCCACTGAGCAACACCAGCCAGGGCAAAGGAGGTGTTTAAAATGGAGAAGTATTCCAAATATTCTATGGCCAGCCTCTGACCTTCTTCAGGCCATTTGTAACATTCAGCTTTTTCAGAGCCTATGATCAAGGAAGTGGGTGAGCCAAAGGGAGTGTTGTATGTCTCTGATTTTATATTCTACCTTAAAGATGTTCGTGACTTGAAAAAATGATGTTGGTAGTCCACAGGAGGGCTACTATCATGGCAATGAGGTAATTCATCCTCAGATCATAGTCAAGGAAATGATCATAACTTCATATAGTTATTTCTACACTTACTAGTATTCTTAAAAGAGTATGTTTTTATTTATTTGTACATGTTCAATCAAATTCCCAAAAGGATCTGAGGCAGGTGATTAAAACTTTAGTGTCATATGATCTCACCTATATCAACAAACCAAACTAATCAACTAAGCAACAAAACAAACATCAAACAAAATATAACTAGAGACCCTGAAATAAATAACAAACTGACAGTAACCAGAGGGGAAGGGGAAGGAGGATAATGGGGTAAAACAGGGGAAGGTCCATCAAGGAACATGTATAAGGGACCCATGGACAAAGCCAAAGGGGATAGGTTTGATGGTGGAAGGCAGGGAGGGGTGGGGGGGCATGGTAGGGAATCTAGACAACTGTATTTGAACAACAAAAATAAAGTTTAGTTTTATGTACCAGTTTTTTTTTTTTTTTTACTTTTTGAACACATAATATGGCTTTAATTTTAAAAAAATGAAACAAGAGTTTGTTGCACATTTTTTAAGGGAAAAGGAAACTATAGCAAAAATAATTGAAAATATAGGCAATGGAAACTGTTGATAATAACAATTGATTTCTATGGATTAATTTTGACCCCTAAAATGACACACAGACACACACAGATTTACTCAAGGACATTTAATTACATCAAATTTCCTATTAACATTAAATATGTCTAGTTATTACTCATTTTTAACATTTCCACAATTTTATCTTGCAATAAAATCATTACAGATTAAATTGCAAGGGAGGTCTTCTCCCTTAAGACATGTAAATTTAACATGTGTTAAGTACTACATTGCTTTCACGTAAATAATTATAAGAACAATTACTACTAGGGTGATAAAATGAACAATATTGTTCTTGGGTCTTAATATTTCAGTGATTAAATTTAGTGGTCTTTCTGGTGGACAAATCAGTCTATGTCCTAACTGTATGGTTACTGTGATGTGGTTTTTTTTAATTGAAATGTGTACAGGTATAAAGGCAAGTCCTGAGGCTTGCATAAATGACTATAAAGCTTTTAGTGAGAAGACTGAAGAATTAGAACACAAGGTATATACCTTTTTGATACATTCTTGTTCAATACTTAGTACTCCACAATAAGGTGAATCTTAATTCTAAGAAAAATACCAATAAGCAGTAAAATGAATAATAAAATGAACTCATGGAGTATTTTTCTTGTGTAACAGTTTTTAAAATGAAGAATCTAACACACAGACTTGATAAAGACAAAACTGATTGCTGGTTTTGCATCCTGTTTTCACAGGAAACCATGTTGAGGTAAAGCAAAACAAATTTTGTCTACCATGATTACAATACACAAAGGATATCCCACTCCTTCCATACAACAATGGATAAAGACAAAAGCTTCAATATGCAACAAGACTCATTATGATTGCTAACATTTTTGAAAATTCAATAATTTGCATATAAAGCATGATGAAGAAACAATGCTTTGGCTTTAGCTATATTCTGAAAGGCCTTGGAAGGCAATCTCATTCTAGTATCTCAAAGCAGTAGCATTTGGAAAATGCTTCTATGGCAATTCATGAAAGCTTAATGTTTTTTTTTTATTCTTTTCAAGAGCATAAGGTATTCCACAGCCTGAGATTTCATTCAGTAAAGTTCTCCTTTATTTTAGAAGCTGTTGTCTTTTGTTTTTGTGTTACATATTTTAACTGTCTTAGGGAAAACAGAGTAAAAGGCTTCCAAGAAGGTGTGGTGTATTTTTCATATTTGGGTGTAAGAAGTGAATAACATATTGTAGACTTTGCTTCTCAATCGCAAAAAGGGTGATACACATATGATACATATGTTTGATTTATGCTGTGTGTTGTTTTGATTTTCCAAAAAGTTTGTATGTTCTCAGGAAAAGGAGTCAGTCTGTACTTAAGGAGGAAAAACTGTTCAACCAAAGCACCTCTTAATGAGTAGTTTAGTGAAGCTGTACTAGAGGACATAGTATTGCTCCAAATGGTTTCAGATCTTCCTGCAATGATATAGTCTCTGGGCTTTGGGCACTGACAGGCTCCTGGTGGTTGTCATCAACATATTATTTTCAAAAATGTTAACCAAGAAATATTCTAATTTTAAAACTTGATACACTTTGAGATTTCTTAAAGCAATTTAGCAATTTGTATATTATAGAAAACAATGTGAATCATGAAAAACACAAAAACAGAACTAGGTTTTATCCCTAATTCTGCCACCATTAGCTATATAATGCTGAGCAAGCCCTTGAATCTCTTTGAGATTCCATTTTCTAATATAAAAAATAGGAATAACAATGTCAGCCTCAAAGAGTTGTTGTTAAGGACAGAATGTATGTGAATATTGGAAACTGCAGTGTTGTACAAATGTAAAGTAGTTATGATTATTGATTAGTTATCCTTCTTCCCATTTCTTTCCCTTGGAAAAAGTCAAAGGTATCCTTTATTGTTTCCAATGTGGTTGGAGGAAATCAGTTTCAGTGTGTGTAAATATTTTAGTTTCTAATACCATATTAAATATACTATGTTTATAAAGACACCATTGCAGCCATTTATTCATTGATTGATTAAATAATTAAATGACATCTTTGTTGAAGGATATAAAATGAATTCATTTAACAAACATGAAAGTGATAATTGTGTGCTAACATTGACTAGATCATTAAATTCTGAGCCTTCAGGAAATAAGTTTTCTGAGTTTCAACGCCATGGCATAGCATAAGCTGTTTAGTTAGTATCCTGCACAAGAGTCCCTGGCTGATTCAGTGAAAGGGGTTATGCAACCCAGTGTACATTTTGCCAGCCAAGCCATTTGCACAGAAGGAGGCTGCATTCATCTGAAGGGAAGATGTCTTTTTCAAATTTACCTGCCAGGAGTGTGCAACTTCTTCTAATTTACACAAAGGCATGGAATGTTCTAGATGTGGCTCTGCTGCTAATATGGTTCATGGTGTTCCATGAAAGGCTTTCAGTGTTTCACTGGGAAGGCTACTGGGCATGCTTATTATCTAGAGTCAGATTGCTTCTAATACTGGCTCTGCCATTTGTTAGCTGTGTGACCTTGGATATATGACTTGTTCTCTCAGTGCCTCACTTTCTTTTTTTCTTTTAAAGATTTTATTTATTTATTTTTAAAAAGAGGGGAAGGGAGGGAGAAAGAGAAGGAGAGAAACATCAATGTGTGGTTGCCTCTTGCACACCCCCAACTGGGGACCATGGCAACCTAGGCATGTGCCCTGACTTGGAATTGAACCAGCAACCCTTTGGTTCACAGGCTGGCACTCAATCCACTGAGCCACACTAACTAGGGCTGTGCCTCACTTTCTATGTCAGACCACTTCATAGAGTTGTTGGGAAAATAAATAAACATTTATATGGAAAACACTTATAATAGAAACGGACACACAGTCAGTGCTCAAAATGTTTGCTGTTTTTAGCTTTATCTTCACCTTCTTCTCTACTCTGTGTTGAAAGTTCAACAATTAACATCTAAATTCCACTTACAAATACCCCTTTCTTTTAATGAATTAAATTTTACATTGAGGATAGTTTTCTTTTTACCCCAGGCCTTTTTTTTTCCTTTTTGCATGTACTTGTGTTAACTAAGAAACATTTTCTTTAGAGACATCAAGGAATTCCAGTTCTTTGGTCAGAAGGTCACTTGATTGTTTCTAGAATTACCTCATAAAACCACTGTTTTGTCAAATGAGGACTCTGTATATTTTGGCTTTTTTCTTTCATGGGAGAATGCCTACTTTGTTTACCAAGGTTATAAGTTTAGAGATGCTTTGAGGTATAGTGAATTTCATTGTCAATGTTAGTTCACATAACTTTTTTTAACTGGAAAGAACTGATCTATGTAGTATCAAAGTACAGACATCTTATAATGTTTTCAAGACAATTGGCATTTTAAAACATTTAAAACATTTTGTCATATATCAGATTTTGATATGAAGGAAATACAATAGATTAACAAGGCAAAGAATGAAACAGATGGTAATTTTGTTTTTTTTTCTTTCCCTCTAAATCTTAACTCCTCTACTGCTCTAAAGACACCTGGAAGAGGCACCTTTGTTACCTGCACTATGTACTTTCCAGCCTCTTACAGCATCTATCTATTGGGCCATTTTCCATAGCACAAAACTGGAAGCATAGAAAGCTAAGAATGCTACACACCACTGATTTCCAACCTTTAAAATAATTTAGGTGTCTGATCCAAATTTCGGCATCCAAATAATTGAGTTAGTCATTAATTTGATGAATTTTTTCCAAGTAGGCTGCTTGCAAAGAGAGATGCAATATTTTTATAATTTCATGGCATCAGGCATTAGTCTACCATTATTCCTGTGTGCTGTGCTATTATTATTCATCCAAGGGACACTCCCTGAGCCAACATCTTATAGATCCTGCACCATTTGGAAGCAACAAATAGGATGATCTTATCAGAAGCCTGTCAGGGGCACATAGGGACTGGTTCTGAAAGTGGTAAATGATAAGTTATTTGTGAAATATTAATTGAAGTATTAACTGAAGTTTCACTAGCTTTTTAAAAGTACAAAGTGATTTTAAGCTTGATCCCAGATTGGTTGCAAAAGTTAAATATCCATTTAAGAGAAAAAACTGGTATTTTAAGATTCTTATATTTAGATAGAGAGCAGAGTATTTTAAGGCACTTTACATCAATCAGTTTATCAAGTTACTGTATTTTTCATTTTTTCCTTTTTGGTACCAGGGTGGTGGCTAAGAGTTCAGCTTTAGGTCTGAAATCTGACACTGCCATATACTAATTATATAATCTATGGCAAATCAATGAATGTTTCTAATCCTCCATTTTCCTTTTTTAAAATAAGGATAATAATACTTCTCAGCATTCTGGTGAAGATCAGAAGCACTTTGCATGTAAAGCACTTCACACAGAGTAAAGCAAGTGCTTGATGCTTTCTGACAATGGCTGTTATTGTAGATATTCTGTTTTTAAAAAACTTACTGTATTGTGTCAGGAAGTGATTGCTTAAATTTTAAAACAGTGCCAATTACATTGTTTAGTGTTTTAGGGCAAATGCACTTCTGCTACTTTATGATTTTTTCACAATAATATTGCATATTAAAATTCCCAGACTTGCCAGATAATGCATCATCTCTAATATTTTGTTCTATGGCAAAACGTATTAAAAGTTCCAAACAACTGACATAGAAATGAACTCGGGAACAACCCTGTTGTAAATCAGGGCAGCTCTGTATAGTTTATTTTTTAATTACTTTATTGTTGTTCAATTAGAGTTGTCTGCATTTTCTCCCCACTACTTCCCCACACCCCAGCCAAACCCACCTCCTTCCCTTGCTTCCATCCTCCCCCTTGGTTTTGTCCATGTGTCCTTTATAGTAGTTCCTGAAAACACTTCTCCCCACAGTCCCCTCCCCCTCCCCTCTGGCTATTGTTAGATTGTCCTTAATTTCAATGTCTCTGGTTATATTATGTTTGCTTTTTTCTTTTATTGATGTATAGTTTATTGTTTGCTTACTCTTCCATCAGTCAAACCATTAGTCCTTTCACCAGTCATCACTGAGGAATCCACTGAGAGCTACTTCTTAATGACCAGACTCCAACTCCTCATGTTCTTGGGCATTCTAAAATCCCCTCCAGTAAACTGAGGTGACTTCCCTAAGCCACTGATATTTGGGCCGATTACTTTTCCAATCAGTTTTTTCAGTTGATATCCAATAAAAATTTTGAATGGCCCCCTATGAAAATCAGTGTGACAAATGATATTTCCAACAACTTATCCTTGTATTGTTCTATTTGAAGTATCTTTGTAATTTTTCTATCTATGACTTTTTAAGGCACAAGAGCATATAGAATTCTATTCAATGATTCAATGGTTTGATAGGACCCTGGGTTGTTCTAATAACTGTCTATGCTTAGTATTGGATACTATTGAGTAACTGCACTTACTAAATGACAATACATTTTGTGGAATATAAAATGGTTGTATATATGAGTGATGTATTTCTCAACTTTTTTCTTTTAGCCTCAGTATGCGCAGCAGGTCTGGCAGCAGGTCTGTCTGAATTCCCTGATAACACCTGTTACCATGGCTGCATCTTATTTCATATTTTATTTGTTGAACTGATGCTTGATAAGAAAAGTGACATTGAATTGTCCACAATTTTGAAACTAAATAGAAATGTTTTCTCTTTTTTTCTGTATGGAGGTGAAATTAGGATACTGGAGTTAAAAACCCAGATCCAACGTTAGGGTTGTGCAATGCTCATGCACACTGCATGGGGGACTCTGGAGTTTGGGACCTCTACTCCCCCACTCACTGAAAAGCTCTGGCCTTGCCCCCAAGAACAGGGATTAGAAGATGGATTAAATCAAGTAATGAAGTGTTAAATCAGCCTCTTTAAACCATAGGGTTCTTCTTTTAGGTTGGCTGATAGATGGTGAATGAAGCCTTGGCTTTTCATTATGGCTTTTGTGGTGGGGCTCATATCTTATGTTTCACAGATTCTTATCAAACAAGATACGAGTATATGTTTAAAAACATGTCGATCCAAATAAAGTGAAAAATACCCTTTGAAGTATAATTTCTCCCTTTAGCAAAAATAAAGAGATGCAATCTATCAATATAAAGAGAATGGCACAGAGGTCTCCTGGAAAGCATTAGTCATAGTGTTCACAAATACTGATGCTGGAGTGAAATGACCTGACTTTGCCTGCTGGCTCCTTATGTGACCTTGGATATCTTTTTGTCCTTCAGTTTTTTCAGCCATAAAATGGGAATTATAAATAGTACTTTTCTTATTGGGTTGCTGTGAGAATTCATTGAATTAATATACTAAAAAATTTAGAACAACTTTTTAAAATGTAGTAAACACTATATGGCTATTTTTTATAGGAATCTTTTTTCACATTAGGCAGGGGTATAAAAGTCCCAGGACTATTATTTTTGAAAGATAAGATTGAAGCTGTTTCATTTATCTGTAAGGTACAGTGTCTTGATCTTTTCTTGATTTTGTTTGGTCTCATAAAAACAAATGAGTAAAATAATTGGAACTGAGAAAATTCAGTTAATCATTCAGAGCAGCAGAATTCTGTTGTCTGAGAAAAGTTATACAATTCTGTAAGAGTGGATTTAAAGATTCAGGATTTTAATACCTCTAAGATAAAAAGAAAACTATATCCAAGATGGACTTGTATGTTGTCAAAACTCATTTGGTATATATGTACCATTTCATCTTTATCCACTCATCTACTGATGGACATTTGGACTGCTTCTATATCTTGGCTATTGCAAATAACATTGGAATGAATAGAGGGGTGCCCATATCTTTCTGAATTAGTGTTTTGGATTTCTTTAGATAAATACCCAGAAGTAGAATTGGTGGGTCATATGGTAGTTCTATTTTTAATTTTTTGAGAAACCTCCTCACTGTTTTCTATAATGGCTGTACTTTTTTTTTTCACAGTCCCACCAACATTGCACAAGTGTTCACTTTCCTCCACATTCTCACCAATACTTGAAATTGAAAATAAATAAATAAATAAATAAACACATCTCATTGCATAAAGTTTATTGTATGTAAATTTATCTCAATAAAGCTATTTTTAAAGCTAGATATATGGTGGTGAGTATGTAGCAGGCATTGATTATTTTTTACTACATTAATAATTAAATGGAACCTAAACAACAAAACAAATAAACAAGCAAAACATAGTCAAAGACACTGAAATAGAGGACAGGCCGACAGTGACCAGAGGGGAGAGGGGAGGGAATTTCAGGGGAGAATGGGAAGGGTTTACAGGAACAGATATAAAGGGCACATGGACAAAAACTAGGGTGGGGTGGAGATGGGAGGGAGGTGGGGAGGGATGGGTGGGTGGGCTGGAATGGGAGTAAAGGACAGAAAAAATGTACTTGAACAATGATTAAAATAAAATTTAAAAAATAATTAAATGGGTGAATGAATGCAGTCACGTAATTCTTCAGTGATGGATCACATGGGGATTAGGACACATAAAATTTGTCGGTGGGTAAAATTTATGTCCTTGGTTTTCAAACATTACATCAACCTCTAAAAGTCGAATTTCACTGTAAATCTTAGGTCTTCTCACATTCTTTGAAGGTCCACTCACCCTCCACCCCTGGCAACTTACCAGTTTTTCAGATTTACCTTGGAAATAAAATTATTGTTTACATTTGGTCCTGAGTCTTCTGGGGCTTATGCATGTCTCTTAAGTGAGGTCTTGTGTTTTTATCTGTGTTGTTGATGTATAACCATACAATTTATTCCTTAAAGATGGACATTCTGATATACTGACCAGAGTTTTTAAAATTGGAGGCACTTACCAAAAATAAAATCCCTTTTGTTCTTTCGGCAAATAGCAGTTGGTTTTCTGACTTGGAATTTGGGTCTCTGTTGGGAAACCCTAACCACCAATAAGTTAAATGTAACAGTAGGCCATGTTTGAATCAACATGGGCTTTTCTCATTGGCTGAAGAACTTCCCTGGAGTCCCTATAAAGTGTTTAATTCTGATTTCTTATTGTATTTTATCCCAGGTATGGCAGCAGCCAAATTTCTGCATGATTCTGGCCTGAATGTTATTGTTCTGGAAGCTCGGGACCGTGTGGGAGGCAGGACGTACACTATTAGGGTAAGACATTAAGACGGAGGAGAAAAAGGGGATCAAAACTGATTTTTTTCTTGCTGGAAGTCTTGAATTTCATTTGACTTTTTCTGAGAATGAAAATTACTCTAAAATATTTCCTACAGACTCTCTCCCAGTGTGTCTTTTTCAACTCTTCCTACTGGAACTTTTCTCTTTTTACTTTATGATACTTGACACTTGCCCAGTAAATTGCACCAATGAATAGGTGTTTGGAATGCATTTGTTAATAAAACAAATATTCTTGCTTTTGTGAAATGTTTGTCCTTTGAGGGTGGGGAGCTAGACAATAAAAAGCAAACAAACAAAAAAAAAAGAAAGAAAAGGAAGGCTTTCTCTGGTGTTCCTGGCTAATAGGTACTCAGATTTGCTTGAACACATTCATACAAGGAATTTTTCTTTAAAAAAAAAAACAACATTATTTTTATTGTTCAAGTACAGTTTACTGACTTTTTTCCCCACCCCAGCCCAACACCCCAGCTTTCTAAACCTCCCTCCCCTGTTTCCAGTCCCCCTGTTATTGTCCTTGTGTCCTTTAAATTTGTTCCTGCAAACCCTTCACCCTTTCCCCCTGAAATTCCCTCCCCTCTCCCCTCTGGTCACTGTCAGCCTGTTCTCAATTTCACTGTCTTTGGTTATATTTTTCTTGTTTGTTTGTTTTGTTGATTAGATTACTGTTAAAGGTGGCATCATATGGTATTTCTCATTCATTGCCTGGCTTATTTTGCTTAGCATAATGCTTTCCAATTCTATCCATGTTGTTGCAAAGGGTAGGAGCTCCTTCTTTTTTTCTGCTGCATAGAATTCCATTGTGTAGATGTTCCACAGTTTTTTGATCCATTCATTTACTGATGGGCACCTAGACTGCTTCTAGCATTTGGCTATTGCAAATTGTGCTGCTATGAACATTGGGGTGCACAGGTTCTTTGGATTGGTATTTCAGGGTTCTTAGGATATAATCCTAGCAGTGGAATTGCTAGGTCAAAAGGCAGATCCATTTTTAGTTTCCTGAGGAAATTCCATACTATTTTCCATAGTTGTTGCACCAGTCTGCAATCCCACCAACAGTGCACTAGGTTCCCTTTCCTCCACAACCTCTCCAACACTTGTTGTTTGTGGCTTTGTTTATGATGGCCATTCTGACCAATGTGAGGTGGTATCTCATTGTGGTTTTAATTTGCATCTCTCTGATAGCTAGTGATACTGAGCATCTTTTCATATGTCCCTGGACCCTCTGCATGTCCTCCTTGGAGAAGTGTCTGTTCAAGTCCTCTGTTCATTTTTTAATTGGGTTGCTTGTCTTAGAGTGGAGTCGTGTGAGTTCTTTATATATTGTGGGGATCAAACCCTTGTCTGAGGTATCATTGGCAAATGAGTTTTCCCATATGGCTGGTTCTCCTTTTAATACTGTTTTCTTTAGGTGTGCAGAAGCTTTTTATTTTGATGAGGTGCCATTTGTTTATTCTTTCCTTTATGTCCCTTGCTCTAGGGGACATATCAGTGCAAATATTGCTGCATGAAATATCTGAGATTTTGCTGCCTATGTTCTCCTCTAGGACTTTAATGGTGTCGTGACTTATATTTAAATATTTTATCCACCTTGAGTTTATTTTTGTGTTTGGTGTTAGTGCTTGAGTTTAATTTTTTTGCATGTAGCTGTCCAGCTCTCCCAAGACCATTTTTTGAAGGAATTTTTCTAATAACTTCTTGTTCAAAGGTTGGTCCTCAGTCATTGGATGTGAAGCTGATTCAAAATTATATAGAAAAGTTGCTACTGCCCTGGCTGGCATAGCTCAGTGGATTGAGCTCGGGCTGCCAACCAAAGTGTCGCAGGTTCGATTCCCAGTCAGGCCACATACGTGGTTTGCAGGCCACGGCCCCCAGCAACCCCACATTGATGTTTCTCTCTCTCTCTCTTTCTCCCTCCCTTCCCTCTCTAAAAATAAATAAATAAAACTTAAAAATAGTTGCTATTGAACATAAGAGCAATTTCAAATGCTTAAATTATAACCAAACATTCTCCAATGCTATCTTTCAAACATCTAGATTGACAAACCACATAAGAATTGATCATTTCCTTTCTTGTTTTTTTTTTCTCTAGCATTAGATGCATCAAAATAGCCTCAAGTACTAAGTATAGAAAATTCACCAACAATTCACAGCTTATAAACTTAAGGTACTAAAAACCAAACCATCTTGTGGTACACTGTGAATGATGGGATTCAGAAGTCTCTTGCCTATACAAAGTTCTATCAATTTTGCTTTAAATTAAGAAATAATTTAATAACTGTTAAATTACATGAATGCAGTTGAGAATAGAATCCACTTTTATTGTGGATACACAAGATGTGTCTATAACCTATGAAATGCCAATTTGCTTATTTCAGGACCCAATTTTTATCTTACTAATAACATTTTTACAACTATTTTATTTTTATTTTTTCCTGGGGTAAACAGAATGAAATGGTTAAATATGTGGACCTTGGAGGATCATATGTTGGGCCAACCCAGAATCGTATTTTAAGATTAGCCAAAGAGCTAGGATTGGAGACTTACAAAGTGAACGAAGTAGAGTATCTGATCCACCATGTAAAGGTAAGACTGGACAGCATTTGATGCATCTGAAGGCTACCCTATGGGTATTTCTATATGTGAATTCTAGATTGTTCTCTCAAAGAAACTTTTGTGTCCTTGGATGTATGCAAAAAATGTATTTTATAAGTGTATTTCAACCACTTTGTGAATTTTTTCACTGTTATCAAAGTAGAAATAACTGAGAATTCTCAACCTATTCAGGAAAGTAATTCAGCATTACTGCTCATTTGGTAAAAAGTTTAACAAAAGTAATGAAGAAAATGCATTTGTGATTATTTAAAACCTTGGGCTGTTTTATGTGATACAAAATCTTGTATACAATTTTACAAATGCTACCTTAGACTTGATACTATAAAAAGTATTTGCTATATGTCTGATGTAGTATTTTGAAATTTTGTCCTATTTAACAGCTAAAGTTACTTATTAAAGGTTTACATAACAGTGGCTCAAGTCACAAATTCTATTTCTTTTTGTGGGGAAGCTACATTGATCTTCCCAAGATTTCGATGCCTTTACTATATCTCACATTCTCATGATCATTTGTGGCTTATGATTCCTGCCTCCATGACACCTATGCTCATTCACATCTCATGGCCTCTGACTCTTTTCTTCCTTTTGCTCTATGCCAGCCTGGGTTGAAAATCACCTCTTCATTGTGATTTTCCTCAGACCATCCCAAGCTTTTGTGTGCAGCAGACTTGACTGAAATGTTGAGCAATGTGGGGTGGAGGGTATAGTTAACTGCAGAAACGCAAACTTTTTTTAAGATTTTATTTATTTATTTTTAGAGAGGGAAGGGAGGGAGATAGAGAGAGAGAGAGAAACATCAATGTGGGGTTGCTGGGGGTCATGGCCTGCAACCCAGGCATGTACCCTGACTGGGAATTGAACCTGTGACTCTTTGGTTCGCAGCCCATGCTCAATCCACTGAGCTATGCCAGCCAGGGTGCAGAAACACAAACTTTTAACTTAGAATTGAATATTAGACATTCTAATTCTAATAAGCTTAGACTTTTGTGTCCCCGGGGATTTTTCACTAGCCACATTTCTTTGTGGATTCTAGTCTCCCACCATGTTGCTGGTCTTCAGATTTCTCACATCTCCCTGATCCTTGTTTCCCAGCATCATAGTTTTGGGCCAAAAAGTCACTGTTTTCCAACAGGCTGAGAATGACTTACTCTTGCACTCCACCTAGAGTCTCACAGAAGAACTGGCAGAGGTTTTGAATTTTAGTCTATCTTCCCCAGTTGCCTCTATAGGTGGAAGTGAGCAGTATAGACATACATATTCCTTGCCAGTAGAAATCATCCTCTGAGGAGACAGGAGAGACTAGCAATAGTCAGTTTGATTCATATAACAATGCTGACACATTGAGATACTTATATTATTTGTGAGTGATAATATCAAAAAAGGCAGATAACAGACTACGCATTATGAATCATTTAATATAATGGGAAATAAAAATCTATGTAATTTGGCATGATGTGGGTAAAAGATTTCCTTAATTCATTCATAAAAGTTTTGGTTGAATGTAGGATTTTGTTTTATAAGCTTTTTTACTTTTCTTCCATATGTGTCTAATAGAAAGAGAGACACATCATTTACAAATGAAAATGTAGCATGGTTATAGTGCAATTTGTTGAATATCAATCAGAAGCACTTACTAAACATCTGTCTTTGGGTTCCTTGCTTGTAAATGTAGGTTACATTGACTGATTTCTTCTGTCTCACTTGTCCTAACACCTAAGACTTACAGAGATTTATTTCCCAGAACACTGGTACCTCTTTTAGGTTTCTCCAGACAGAGGAGATGACTACAGTTTATATTCACTCTTTTGTCTTTGTGTGTGCAGGCTTTCTTGGCAGTCAAGAACTATGTTCAAAATGTTTGTTTTCCTGGTAATCTTTTTAAAAATTTTTAATATTTTTATTGATCATGTTATTACAGTTGTCCCATTTTTTTCTGCCCTTTATTCCCCTTCACCCTGTACCCCCCTCCCACCATTATTCCCCTGCCTTAGTTCATGTCCATGGGTCGTGCATATAAGTTCTTCAGCTTCTCCATTTCCTATACTACTCTAAACCTCCCCTGTCTACTTTGTACCTACCATTCATGCTTCTTATTCCCTATACCTTTCCCCCCATTCTATCCCCTCCCCTTCCCCACTAATAACCCTATATGTGATCTCTATTTCTGTGAATCTGTTCTTGTTCTAGTTCTTTGCTTAGTTCATTTTTGTGTTTGTTTTTTTTTTTTAGGTTCAGTTGTTGATATTTGTGAGTTTATTGTCATTTTACTATCTGCACTTTATATCTTCTTTTTCTTAGCTAAGTCCCTTTAACATTTCATATAATAAGGGCTTGGTGATGATGAACTCCTTTAACTTGTCTTTATTTTGGAAGCACTTTATCTGCCCTTCCATTCTAAATAATAACTTTTCTGGATAGAGTCATCTTGGATGTAGGTCCTTGCCTTTCATGACTTTGAATACTTCTTTCCAGCCCCTTCTTGCCTGTAAAATTTCTTTTGAGAAATCAGCTGATAGTCTTATGGGTACTCCTTTGTAGGTAACTTTCTCTTTTCTCTTGCTGCTTTTAAGATTCTCTCCTTATCTTTAATCTTGGCTAATGTAATTATGATGTACCTTGGTGTGTGCTTCCTTGGGGCCAACTTCTTCAGGATTTTCTGAGATTCCTGGACTTTCTGGACATCTATTTCCTTTGTCAGATTGGGGAAGTTGTCCTTCATTATGTTTTCAAATAAGTTTTTCATTTCTTGCTCTTCTTCTTCTCCTTCTGGCACCCCTATGATTCAGATGTTGAAATGTTTAAATTTGTTCTGGAGGTTCCTAAGTCTCTTCTCATTTTCCGAATTCTTGTTTCTTCACTGTGTTCCAGTTGAATGTGTATTTCTTCCTTCAGTCCCGAATCATTCATTTGAGTTCTGGTTTCCTTCCCTTCACTGTTGGTCCCCTGTACATTTTCCTTTATTTCACTTTCCATACCCTTCACTTTTTCCTTCATTTTGCAACCATACTCAACAATTTCTGTGAGTATCCTGATTTCCAGTGTTTTGAACTGTGCATATGATAGATAGGGTATCTCTTCATCACTTAGTTGTATTTTTTTCTGGAGCTTTGATATGTTCTTTCACTTGGGACATATTTTTTTTTTTTTTGTCTTGGCATGCTTGTTATGTAGTAAGGGGCAGAGCCATAGGTATTCACTGGGGCGGGGCAACCCATTTTGCTGCATTGTGGCATTGTATGTGGGGGAGGTGTCTGAGAGGGAATAATGCTGCTTGCTCAGCTCTCAACTGGCTTTCAGTAACTTCCTCCACTACCCACAAGCAAATTGTGCCCTTGTGGTACTGATTTCTTGGTGGGTGGTTTTTTGTACATTCTAGGACCCTGTGGGCCTCCCCAATTAACTCTACTGTGAGGATGGAGTTTCTCCTGCTGCTACCACAACCCCCACAGATTTTTTCAGTCAAAGGTTTTGAGGTTTTATTTACCCACACTAGAACCCTGGGTTGTGCAGTCAGATTCGATCCCCAGTTGTTTCTGCCAGTTTACCTGCATACAAATGTGAGACTGCCTGCTCTGTCAGCTGCTGCCTTTCCTGGTCCACCATCTGCCACTTTCCATGCATCCTCTCTGCCCTGGCTGCCCATCTTCGCCTCTCCTACCAGGCTGGATGAGTGTTTCTTCTTTAACTCCTTGGTTGTCAGACTTCCATACAGTTTGATTGTCTCACAGTTCTGGTTATTTTTTGCTTTTAAATTTGTTGTTGTCCCTCTTTTGGTTGTGTGAGGAGATAAAATGTATCTACCTATGCCTCCATCTTGACTGGAAGTAGTGTTTTTCTGGTAATCTTATGACTAACATTAAGTCCCTTGTTTGAAAGAGATTGTTTACAGTCATCAATTGTGAAAACGATATTACACAATACTTTTTCAGGGTGATGGCCAAATGTGCTGTTTTGTGAGACTATTTCAAATAACGTAGGTGCAGCTATGAAAATACAAGCCATTAAGCAATATTGCTGTCTTGATGCAGGGTAAATATATATACTGACAGTGCTTTTTATAAAACTTAAAATAAATGTTATTGATCATTCAAATCAAGATAGTTGTGTAGGCAGACAAGGTTTGTCTCTTCATACAACCACATTAAAATTAAAACTAAAATTATAGAACAACTATCACTCAGAACTGTCAGAAATTGAGGTGAATGGAAGTCTGACAATTACAAGATTAATGAAACCACATCTATCCAGACTGGTAGAAGGGGTGCAGATGCAAAATCATCTGGTCCTTCACTCACATGTGGTAGACAAAGGTTTGGTAAGGATATCTCAGGAGTAAGAAGTCCCAGCTCTATACTAGGCCCCCCACCCCAGGGTTTCAGTACCATGCAGATAAGTCCCCACGACCTCTGGCAGCAAAACCCAGCAGGGATTGAATTGGTGGAAGAAACTTCTAGAACCCCAAGCAGTTCCTCTTAATGAAAAGTCACATAGATTTACCTACTCAGACTCACTCCCTCTGAGCTCCAGCACCAGGGTAACAGCTTGAAAGGCACCGGTGGCATACAGGGAGGAAATGAAGTGTCTGGTATCAAGGTGAGCAGAGGACATTGTCTCTTTTCTAAACTCCACTTCCAACAAAGCCAGAAAGCTGTAGCCATTTCTGAGACTCCATCAAACTGGCTAACACTGTTTGACCCACCTTGGAGATGCCCAGAGACTCTGCCCCACCCAACATATGGCCCCACCCAAGCTGCTTTTCCCTATAAATGGCTGGTCCTGGCTCCTATTTCACAACTTCCTAAATCCTCTCAAACAAGCAATAGCTGGCCTCAGTGAGGCCCACACCCAGCAATGGCAGCTGCAAGCCTAGTTTCACAGCTTGACTTTCCCCACGAATCTCCAAGGCCAGCACAAGTAGCAGTCATCTGAGATTGCTTTATAGTTAATGCAGGGTGGCTCTGGGCAAAACACAGGTGGGGGCTGACCTTGGCCTATATGGCCCAGGAAAATCCAGGGCCAGTACACCCAATGGACAGCTGCAGACCATGTTGGAACACCACCACCCTGCCCCTGAATAGGTGATCCTCCATGGAGGGTGGAAGTTGATGGTCAGTGGTCACAGCCAGGCCTTGTAGATGACTGGCCTAGGTAAATCCCTCTCATTGACCTGCTATCAGCAACCAAGGCTCAACTGTAAGAGGAGGGTATACTCAGCCCACAGGAAGGGTGCACCTTGAATACCCAGCTTGGGTGATATGGGAGGCTGTGCCACTGGACCCTACAGGACACCTAGTGCTTTGGGCCACACTATGAAGACAGAGAGTCAAAGCAGCTCTACCTAATACATAGAAACAAATATGAGGAGGCTGCCAAAACAAGGAGACAAAGAAACATGACCCAAATGAAAGAATAGATCAAAACTCCAGAAAAAAAAAGCTAAATGGAATGGAGATAAGCAGTCTATCAGATGTGATGTTGAAAACATTGGTTATAAGGATGCTCAAGGAACTTAGTGAGGATCTCAACAGAATAAAAAAGATCCAGTCAGAAATGAAGGATATACTAATTGAAATAAAGAACAATTTACAGGGAAACAACAGTAGAGTGGGTGAAGCCAAGAATCAAATCAATGATTTGGAACAAAAGGAAGCAAAACAAAAACAAAAACAACAAAAAACTGATTGGAACAACAAGAAGAAAAAAGAATCCAAGAAAAAAGTAAGGATAGTATAAGCAACCTCTGGGACAACTTCAAGAGGTCCAACATTCACATCATTGGGGTGCCAGAAGGAGAAGAGAAAGAGCAAGAAATTGGATATCTATTAAAACAAAAAAAAAAACAATGAAAGAAAACTGTCCTAATTTGGTGAAGGAAATAGACATGCAAGCCCAGGAAGCACAGAGAGTCCCACACAAGCTGGATACAAAGAGGCCCACTCCAAGACACATCATAATTAAAATGCCAAAGGTTAAAGATAAGGAGAGAATCTTGAAAATAGCAAGAGAAAACTCAGTTAGTTACCTACAAGGGGGTTCCCATAAGACTATCAGGAGATTTCTCAAAAGGAAATTTGCAGGCTAGAGGGGATTGGCAAGAAATATTCAAAGTCATGAAAAGCAGGGATCTACAACCAATATTGCCCTACCTAGCAAAGCTATCATTTAGAATAGAAGGGAAGCCCTGGCTGGTGTGGCTCAGTGGTTGAATGCTGTCCTGTGAATCAAAGGATTGCTGGTTCGATTCCCAGTCAAGGCACATGCCTGGGTTGTAGTCCAGGTCCCCAGTTGGGGGCACATGAGAGGCAACCACACATTGATGTTTCTCTCCCTTTTTCCCCCTCCCTTTATTTATTTATAAAACCTAGAAGGGCAGATAAAGAGTTTTCCAGACAAGAAAAAGAACTAAAGGATGTCATCATCACCAAACCATTATTATATGAAATGTTAAAGAGACTTATTTAAGAAAAAGATAAAAACTAAGAACAATACAATGGCAAAAAAAAAAAAACCTATCTATCAACAGTTGAATCTAAAAAACAAACTAAGCAAACAAGAAGAACAGAGACAGAATCATGGATGCAGAGAGTAATTGATGGTTGCCAGATGGGAGGGGGGTTGTGGGGAAATGGGTAAAGAGGGGAAGGGATTAAGAAATACAAATAAGTAGTTCCAGAATAGCCATGAGGATATAAAGTACAGTATAGCAAATAGAACAGCCAAAGAACTTA
Organism: Phyllostomus discolor; assembly: GCF_004126475.2. Classification (NCBI taxonomy): domain Eukaryota; kingdom Metazoa; phylum Chordata; class Mammalia; order Chiroptera; family Phyllostomidae; genus Phyllostomus; species Phyllostomus discolor. The sequence continues at coordinate 27,824,736 of NC_050198.1, read as the reverse complement.
TACATATGATCCATGGACATGAACAGTGGTGTGGAGATTGCCTGAAGGAGTTGAGGGTGCTGGGTAGAGGGAGACAAAGGGAGAAAGAAAAATCAGGACAACTATAATAGAATAATCAAAAATATATAATTAAAAAATAAATGTTATTTCTTTTTAATTATTACAAAGGTAAAACATATGTATTGTAAAAATGAAATCAGAGAATATAGGTAAAGAAAAACTTAAAAATAAAAAAAAAAACTCCCAAAAACCTATATAAGCCTATCTAGGGAAAATCAAATATTCTCTTGGTTCACAGATGCTTCATATTCCTGTATTGCTATTTTCTGACCTCTGCTGGAGGAAATGAGGAATATTAATGAACTTAAAAATATTGTATGCATATGCTCATGCATAGGTGTACATGTTTGATACACTAACTTACTCTAATGAATGCTCACTAAAGAGATAATTGAAATACTAACGAGAATATGAAAAAAGATTTTTATTTCAATCTTGATAGATGTGCTAATTTGACCTCCTCATGGTCATAACCCATGAAGAGTTATATGATAATAAGCTATGATAAAATCCTTACAGCTAAGAAGTTCTCCCCAAACTAAATACTTGTTCTCCACTATCATCACTTCTATGTCTTTCATTGTCCACATGTCGTTGTTCTCATTCTTAGCTTGTAAAAACATCTTGGATGGCTGCAACTATTTATGGAATTATTGACCAGAATTATGACATTCTATCTGCAACTACATTCCAAAAATTGTAGTTCAGAAATTTGCCTCTTCTATCATATAGTCACTACTTTTGACATTTTGACATTACTGTCTATTACATGTTTTAAATGCTAGTGTTCCCAAGTACAAACTATGGTTTATGCAACTATATAGTATATTTTTTGCCTTATTTCTTCAGAGGACCTGCATGTATTTGTTAACCCAGAGCCTGAGAGTATGAAGTATGCTTCTTACCATATTGCCAGATCCTGCTATTTGAATGAGCCTATTCAAGGAATCTACATTTTAAATTTTTCACATGATTGTTAATGGAAGGCAGTTTTACGTGCAACTGTAAGAACATCAGGATAAGGAACTTGGGTATGCTGGTCATAATGGAAACTAATGAAATGGAGCTACCCACAAAAGGGAGAGGTTACAGCAGCTCATTAAGGGAAGGGTGTCTTTGTCAAGAAATGATGACTCTGGGTATCTCTAGTTCCTTAGTATTTGCAGGAGAAAATGGTCTGCCAATAGGGTGTGTTCATGCCAGCTCTATAACAGGAAACCCCTAGTGTGCTATGATGTGCAGTCTTTACTGCCTGCCCCCTATCTGTTGGAAATGTTTATATGTACTGAGTGACATTCATTTTTAGTGCTACTATATATTTGTCTCATGTTGCCAAAATGTGGTTTTCCAAAGCCTTGTTGGTGAATAAAATATATGATACCAAGCTATATTGGGATTTAATTATCAGTGGGAAAAAATTATCACTTCAACCCATATCTATATAATTTAGGTGTTTTCCTTACTTCTAAATTAGTGATGCAGTCAATAGTGATTAATAGTTATTGGTAAGCCTCTACTAAAATTTTTAATCTGTTTAGAAATAGTCATGCTAATTTCTGCTAGTATAGTTTATATGGCAGCTGTTTAAATGCCTTGGAAGTGACTTATAAAAATTGTTCCCTTTTAGGCACTATCTCATAATTAAAAAGAAAAAGACAAAAAATAAAAAAAAATATTAAGCAACATTGCTATATGTGGATTTACATCCCTTCCTCTTTCATCTTCTGTGTGCATCTGTTTGCGGGTGCCCATGTATATGGTTGTTTTGTTGTTGTTCACTTTTTGTTCTTTTGCATTTTTACTTTAAAGAAGTTGGGCCCTGGCTGAGTAGCTCAGTTTGTTAGAGTGTCATCCTGATACTTTAAGGTTGGGGCTTCAGTCCCTGGTCACAACACATATAAGAATCAACCAATTCTCTCTCTCTTTCTCTCTCTCTCTGCCTCTCTCCCTTCCCTCTCTCCTTTCTCCCCTCTCTCTAAAATCAATAAATAATGAATTTTAAAAAATAATGAAGTTAGAAAATTCTTCAGTTTGGTACAGTTTAGACTCTTGAAAAATAAAGTTTCACTGTCTCAGAAGCTTTTATCAGTCTGAAATTTGGAACTAAAGTCTAATTAAAGTACACATGAACTGCTTTAGGCCTGAAGGCTGAACTGTTAAGAGTTAGGTAAATGTAAATATGTATTAATAGTTCAACCTCACACTGATAATAATTTCTAAACTCCAGCTATCTGGAGAAATGGATAAAAAGATGCTCTGTTCTTAGTATGCTTCCCAGTGGCCAGAAGCCAAGCTCATTGTCAAAGTCCCTTTTGTGTTGTATGTCATCAGCATCAATGCTTGAAAAGTTATCTGAATGGGGAGACATCTCTCAAATATATTGCCTACTTGTTGCTCCTGTGACTTCTATTGCTCAAACAACCTCATGGAGGAGGCAGAATTTAACATATTCTTCAGTTTGTTGAAAACTCTGAAATCCCTTTGAAAATACAAGTACACAAAAAGCACATAAATGCAAAGAATGGTGGAAACTAGATCTCTATTGATGAGACCATTTCAGTGAATTTCTTGGAAGAGATCACAGGTGATGCACTGTCTCTTGGTATTGTGGAAATACAACAAAATTGGAGCCAAAATACTGAGAAATAAAATATTCAAATTATTGTTGCACTTGGGAAACAGAAACTATCTTGTTATACAGGACCTCAACATATTCCAGAAAGCAGCAGACCAGAATGTCCACTATTCTTCAGGATCTTAATAACTCCTTATCCATGCCTGTACCTCCAACCCTATTAATCAAGGGAAGCCTGAATCAAAAAGTTCAGGGTGCAGTTTCTTCTCTCATGATGACAGAAGTCTTCAGGAGCAGGTTAGACAAATGCTTGTATTTCAACCAGGAACAGCTGCCCATTTTCCATGAACTTCCCATATGCTATACAGAGCTCACTGGCTCCAAGAGTATGCCCTAGATAAGATGAGCTTCATGAACTTTCTCTTCTGCTCCCACCCATTTCATTTCTTATTTTTGGAAACAAATCTTTCTTATCATCATGGGAGATTTTTTCCACACACAAAAAAATGTGAAGAACAGTAATTTCCTCTTTACCATCTGAAATCTACTTTTCTAGTGATTATTCTAAAGCTTATGTTAAGTTATTCTGGAAACCAAAGTGCTCATTGTGTTCTTTAGAAAATGCAGACAGATTTTTGGCATGTGATAATTTGCTGAAAATTATGCCTTTGATGGCTGGATTTGGAGCAATATTTTGGAATATAAGGTGAATTATTTCTAAATCTTCAAGGTTGCCATTTGGAACTTAAAATATGATAAAACCAGTAAACCTATTCTCTATGTACAAACACACTCATCTAGATAAAATGGGTAACACAGAGATAATTTTAAATTATGCTGGAAAGTAGAGAATGTATAGAATTCAGTTTTAATGGTGAAATTCACTAAAGGAAACAGATTTGTGTATTAAATCTTGTACAACTTTTATAGTGTCTATATTTTGTCATCATGGGGTATAGCTAAGTAGGCCAAAAGAGATGCAATGACAGGGGCCTAGCTCACCAAATGAAGGTGAAAAACAAGGGCGACTGTGTAACAGGTCAAAGAGCTTCAGCAGCCTGCAGTAGGGAGGTACTGGCAGGAAGTACAAGATACCTAAAATGTATTAGTCTACCTTGCCACTCCCTAAACAGCAGCAGCCTGTGGAAAGGCTTAGATGTGATTCCATGTCAGCTGATCACAGAGCCATGCCTTTCTTTTGGCTTCTGCTACAACTAGAAAATAACAATGATAATATTATTTTGGTATGGATATCTAGAACCTTCTGTGTGCTTTCACATATGGTATCTTATTTGGGCCTCACAATTATGACTCCCAAATAACTAGAACTTATTTCGTTGTGAATAGATGAGAACATAAAGGCTATAAAGAACAAATGGTATATGGCAGAAAGCGATAGGGGCAGAGCATGACTGAGGTCTCCAGGTGCCAAAAATCCACTGTGCAGAGTTCACTGTCCCCTGGCTGGGAGTTTTTCTGTTATTTCCTTCTGAGCCCCAGCAACTGGCTTGCCTACCTTCTTTCCTGCTAAATGTACACTCTCACATCTTGGAAAAATCCAGTTTGAGATCCTCTTTTTTTTAAGATTTTCTGCAGTTGACTACAGTTATTCATTCCACTGGCTGCTTCCTAAGCCCTATATTCTTGTTACTTTCCTGATTACACTTTGTAAAACTTGTTTGGAAGTAGGATGAATAGTGTTTCATTATTTGTACTTCAGGATTATACACATGCATATGCAGCATATTTTATTTATATTTAATATTCTTAGATTACTATTTTTATATGTTCACAAAAAGTTTTTATATATGCTTTTCACTTATGAGTATTTAACCAATTTTTACCAATGTTGTTAAAATTCTTTGTTCATATCATTTTAAATAGATATATAATATTCTATTAAAAGAAAAATGTAATATATAATAGATATTTTGCCAATCAGTTACTGTTAATCATCTACATTCTATTCAAATCATCCAACATTTATTGAGCATTTAGTATAAGTTACTACGATGCAAAGTCTTGTGCTAAATAATTGAATTTGAGACAGTTTGCAGTACAGTTGGTGTGGGATTATGGGGTCAAAGAATCTCTTCTCAATATAAAAGGAAATGAATAAAAACAGGAGAAAATGACTGAATAAAATAAAGTAAAAAATGAAAGATTCCCATGTCACAGTTAAACCAGAAAAAGACAGCAGCTTTAGATCATAAAATTTGATAATTGATGGCAAGGAAAACTTAAGGGTTCTAATCCTGGCTGCTGAATCCCAGAGCTATGACATTGCTGAAAGTAAATTGATAAATAGTTTGTCTGCCTTTGAAATTAGTTAGGCAATAATATTGGCGATACTTTAGTGCTTTCTCCACCTTTCAATCTTGTGGCATCTCTTTTCTGACTATGTGCATCCTGTCCACTAAGCCAATTGCACACAATTTAAAATTTTGTCATAGCAGCACTCCATGTCAAGGGATCATCAAATGATGACTCAAAATAAAGAACTCAGAAATATATAAGCTTTGATAAAAGTTGATTCTGGTACAGAATGTACTGCAGACTATATTTAAAAAAACTATATATGGTAAAAAATACATAATCTATAAAATCAGAACATGGGGAAAGCAAGAAGGGAAGATTTTAGAACGTGGACTCAAACAGGCAGAAACAAATTGGTTGATACCTTAAACTGGTAACTTGTTGTTCCACTGGTATATTTTTCAGGGTGGTTCCACTAAAGTTTTATTTTTCAAAATATTTACTTCACATTATTGTACATAAATGATCACATGTCAGTGTTCCAAATATATCTTACCTAAAAATTAGTGAATGCCCTAACTTGGATGGTTTTTGAAGTCTGTACATTTGGTATTGTTTAACCCTTAAACTTTTATATCTCTTAGCATGGAGGATGAAGAAAGGCTGTACATTGTTGCTTGAAAGTCTATACACTTAGACCAAGTTTGTATTTGCATTGTCAGTATGGCAAATGAGTGAAAAAATATGCTATTGGATTTTGTTCTCCCTTCCCTTCCCTTCCCCTCCCTTCTCTTCCCTTCCCTTCCCTTCCCTCCCCTTCCCTTCCCTTCCCTTCCCTTCCCTTCCCTTCCCTTCCCTTCCCTTCCCTCTTTTTTTTTTTTTTTGATACAGCTTGTGCCAGGACTGGAAACCTCAATTTATGTTCATGACAGTGGTGATTTTTTAAAATGTCTACATTCTTTCTAAAAAACTGTTGGAAGACTTTAAAAAAATCTTCATTGCATGGAATCAGTCTATACCAAAGTTAAACTTATAGCTAATAACAAACAAAGACTCAAATATATTAATGATTTTTATGATCTTTTGATTTTATGCTATTGGGCTCTTTCAGAAACAACTATTTCTTGAATTTTTTTTTTAATTTGGAGTTTAGCACTTCTTCAGTTTTCCCCTCTCCTTCCTTTCACCCTTCTTTATGTTTTTGTTTCCTTCCTCCCTCTTTAAATCATCCACTTTGCACTGACTGGTGTGGCTCAGTGAATTGAGCACCAGCCTGCAAATCAGAGGGTTGCCAGTTTGGTTCCTAGTCAGGGCACATGCTTGGGTTGTGGGCCAGGTTGGGCCCTCAGTAGGGGTTGCATGAGAGGCAACCATACATTGATATTTCTCTCCCTCTTTCTCCTTCCCTTCCCCTCTCTCTAAAATAAATAAATAAAATCTTTAAAAAATAAATCATCTATTTGTTCATTTGTCCATCCATATCAACCATCTATCCATCCATCTTTCTATTTTGTAGATACTTATAAAGAGGTCTGGAATCTCATGCACCACATGTTATAGCTATTTTTAAACCTGGATTATAAAATTGGAGGTAATTTATTTCCTATTTTGTATTTTTTTAGTACAGCTCCAACTTTTTATAATGTACTCCTCTCATTTTTACTTTAAAAATGTAATTAGACACAGACTCTACTTTTGAGAACTTGAAGTTAGGCCTAGTGTTTCCAGCAGATCTGTGAATTTCTCACCTGCCTAAGCAGCAGTCTCCCAATTACAGATCTATTAACAATACCCAAACCGCTTTCAGCCAGGCTTAATGACTGAGCTTTGACCCATTGAGTTTAGACAGTCTGGATCCCAAAGGAGATGTTCAAATGTAGAACCTTAAAGCGTCTTACCCTGGCATTACTAGGCTTCATAATTTTCCCTCTGTCTTACACACATGCACACACACACACTTCATCATTGAATTTTTGTGTGACCTAGGCCATGTTATTTATGCTTCTGTGCCTTGATTTCTTCATTTGCAAAAGAAGGATATTTGTACTTGTCCTGCTGAGTACTTTGAACTTTTAAAGGGAAAAGATGATAATGTAAGACTGCTTAATATTATTCTCACCAACAAGGCTTCTAAGATACACTGAAGATACTAAGAATGTTTTGATAGGAAGACTAGAGTCTCTTTACTTTTCTTTTAAAATCAAACTTTTCTAATAGGCTGTAGGGATTCTTACTACCAAGTAAGAATTTAACTGGCAGGACACCAGGTAAGATAAACCTTTACTAGTTATTTTCAAAGAGAACAAAGTCAGTAAACTTACCTTAAAAATAATGTATAGACCCCTCATATACTGAACTTCTCCTGCTCTTGAGTATATCTTCTCCTTTATTTTTTTCTCATATTACTAGTAGGCTAAGACACCAGCATTTGGCTGCAACTAAATTTACATGCCTGGACAAACAGAGTAAACAGATAATAGAAAACAGAAAAGAAAATCTTTCTGGCTGTGTTACCTTCCAAGTTTCCTTCAGCTCTGTTTTGATGTCTTTATTTTTTTAAGATTTTATTTTATTTATTTTTAGACAGAGGGGAAGGGAGGGAGAAAAAGAGGGAGACAAACATCAATGTGTGGTTGCCTCTTGCACACCCCCAACTGGGGACCTGGCCCACAACCCAGGCATGTGCCCTGACTGGGAATCGAACCGGCAACCCTTTGGTTTGCAGGCCGGCACTCAATTCACTGAGCCACACCAGCCAGGGGTGTTTTGATGTCTTTAGAGCCTGCCTATAGGATAGTAGTTATTATTTGGCTCCACTGAGACTGCTTCTTACAGGTTACTACGTGGCAGTGCTGACTCTCTAGTAGAGCTTTCAGGAGACAGTGGGTGTGTCTGAGTTTACTAACCTCTAAATGACCTAAATTCAGAGAGTCAAAATGCATTCATTTTCCCCCTTTTTGACATATACATGAAATCTTAGAATACTCATTAAAATTTGAAACAACACTGTCCAACAGAAATATAACACGTGCCACAAATGTCATTTTAAATTTTCTAGCAACCATATTGAAAAATAAACAGGTGATTACTTTTTATTTTAATGATACAGAATATCTAAAATATTATCATTTGAACATGTGTTCAATATAAAACATTATTAATAAGATATTTTATATCCTTTTTTGTACTAAGCTTTTGAAATCTGGTATATATTTTACCAGATTTTGAAATAAAATAAATTAAATTAAACTAAATAAAATTAGCAAGTAAAAAAAAGAGCCTAAGGAGGTCACTGACATGAACTGTCCATTTTGTTAAATTAAGGGCTATTGAGAGACATCGAACCATTTTATTTCATTCTTAATCCAGAAATTTTTAAAAAAGCATTAAAGCTGCTCATTCCAGTAACACTACTGGAACTCTGTGTTATACCAGATAAATATCTCACATTCATTTCACTTTTCCATTGCAAATTATAAACCAATATGGTTAGAAAAACATTTCTGTATGTATGAATTTCTGCTTAGATAGAAAAAGAAAGTAAAACTATGTATTTAAGGATAACTTAAGTAGAATAGATATTTTGGCAGTTGAAGGTTGCCATTATGATACCTAATGACATTGATCATTTAGATTAGAAAGGATGACAGTCCATCTAAGAACAACAGGTTGTTTTTAAGCTGCTACCTCTCTTTCTAAGGATAGGATAGTTGTCCTGCTGCTATTTTAAGGACCTCATGTTTCTCTCTTATTGTTTCCATGCACTTCTCCCAGATCATTGTTGATATCTCATTTATGTATCCAGGCTGTAGCTAAGGTTTTTTGACTCTAGAACTCTGGAAGGAAATCAATTAAAAATAAGTTAGAAGAATGAATGAAGTTAAATTTTTATCATGGCCCACAAGAACCTATGTGATATGCTCCTACCAACCACCTGACTCAACTCACTTTAGTCTGGACACTCTGGCTTCTAGTATGCCAAGTTTTTTCCTACCCCAGGACTTTTGCACTTTGAGTCACATTAAAGATGGCCACATATTCTTCGACATTCCTTTCACAGAGAAGGAGAGGTGGATGTAGGTCCAGTTTGGGGGCAGAGGCCTTAAGACACTGGCAGATTCCACTTCTCCCTTGGAAAAATCACTTTTGGAACATTGAGTTATGCCATGTAAGAAGTCCAAATAACTTAGACCACCAGGTGAGAAAGGCCAGATGCAAGCACTCTGGTCACCTGTCCCAGCTGCATCCAGCCTTTCAGCTATTCTTATCAGGGCACTAGACTTGGGAGTGAACTTGTTTTGGACTTCCAGTACAATTGAGCCTTCAAGTGACTCCAGCCCCAGCCACTCTCTGATGCAGCCACATGAGTGACTTCAAGCAAGAACTGTTCAGCTGAGCCCATTCAACGCATAGAACTATGAGAGATATTAATAGATTAATCTTTTAAGACATGGGGTTATTTCTTTATATAGCAATATAACCAAAACATGCTTATATTCCCTCCACTTTGAATGCTCTTTCCCGGTCTTAACTCAAACATCTGCTCCTCAGAGAGGTCTTCCTTGATAACGTGACATCTTAAAAAGTATTAAAAAGTAGCTCCCCTCCAACCTGCTATTCTCTATCTCTAAGTTATCACTTCTCTGCCTGAATGTTTTTTCATAGTACTTACAGATGTCTAACATTATATCATATTCGTTTTTCATATGCTTTCTCCTAGAGGGCAGATTTTTTCTATTTTGTCCACTATGGTATTTCCAGCACTAGGATAAGGACCTGGCATATAGTGTGCTTTAGGTAAATGTTTCCTGCATGAATGACTTAAAGAATGTGTCATTACCCCTTTGTGAGCCTGTCCTTATAAGGCACAATTGAGTAGACCTTTATTTGGTATTGCTTTTAGAGGCAAAACTTAAATATTTTATTACAAGTAATATAGTACTATATGAAAAAAAGGTACTTAACTTAGATAACGTCAATAGGCCAGTCCCCCCATTTCAATTCATACACCATCAGCTACCACCAAAATTCCATAATGTAAGACTACTCCCTTTGTCCATAATTAAGTTATAAATAAACTTACAAGTACAGAGGCAAACAAAACATACAAAAATTATTGACCTCCTGGAGCTTATGTGTTAGCTGGGGCAAGGGGGGACAGGCAGTAAACAAACAAAATATGTGGAAAAAACAATTTATATACCTAAGATAGAATTGCGATTTACCATGTTTAATTTTATATTGCTTTCTATTTATAGTAACAAGTATAATCAAGAAACATAGTGAAATGCAAAATAAAAATGGTATAAAATACAGATTTTTTAAAAATGAAGTTAATTCAGATGTACCAAACATTCACATATTACTTTGCCTGAAACTTAAAAATGTTAATTTTAATTTAACATTCTAAATGCTAATGTATATATGAGTTGATTTTAAAATACATTTTGGAGTTATAACCCCATTAACCACCAATTTGTTGAATTATGCAAAAAGCTTTGGCTTTCAAAATCTATTAGAATTCTCATGTCTACAAAGGGTTTGAACTTTTGAGTTAGATCTATTAAATCTCCCATATACACTAAAGCAATGTGTAATGAAATATCTCAGCAATGTTTGAAAATTAACAATTATCCTGACTATTATAGAAAATGGGGGTGTAGAGATTTGAGAGAGTAGGATCCAAATTCAAATAGAATAATCAGGTAGGGCCTCACTGAGGAAGTGACATTTCACCAAAAAACTAACTCTCATCTGTAAGGTTTGCATGGTAAAAATACTTCACCATGGGTCATGTCAACCTACCAACTTATCACTACTGAATGCAGAATTGATAAGAGAGGAACACAATCAATTGGTCTCATGAACCAGTATGGACAAGCTCCAGCACAACACTGGAAGGTCAGACAGGTAACATCCGGCACTAGATGGCAGAGGGTCTACAGACAGTTATAAGAACATAAGGTTTTACTCTGGGTGTTATGGGAACCCACAGAAAGGTTTTAATAGAGAACTAACATGATCTGACTTGTTTTAAAAGTAATATCCCACAGAAGTTTGCTCTTGAGTAAATAAATTGTGTGTATGCATGGGCACACACAAATGCATGAACATGTATATATTTCTGTTTCATAAATGTCAGTTCACCCCAAACACCACACCTTTTCCTATTAAGGCTGATCATCTTTCTTCATCCTGGCATTTAACCAAAAACCTGCCAAAAAATATATATATTATCATGATTTTAGAGTATCTGGCTTATTCAACCCTAGAAATTCTCACAAAACTGAAATTTATCACATGTTGTGAATCCTTAAGTTGTCATCACAATTATTTATATAACTTCATTTCATTAATTGGTGATGATAGTATTCATAAGATCTTGCTCTGTTTTCCAGGTCCAAAGATTATAGTATTTTATTCAAACTGATATATGTACATTTGGAAAACATAAGTGATATCAACAGACATTCAATAATTTTGAAGAGGAACATTCTGAAACTACCCTAAGACTATCCTGCATTTCTCATGACCATGGTCATCATTTAAACCTACATTAGGTCAGCATAAGTTAACTAGCACCCTCTGGCTTGCTTTGGAATCTACAGCAATCATATGAAACAATATCCCTGAATGGAATTTTAAAATTGAAGCTATGCATAAAAATGGTGTTTGTGGTATTTTAGGAATCTTCTAAGTTAATAGATTAATTTTGAGTGAGTCTAAATGAAACAGATAAAAAAAAGAAAATGTGTGTATAGTAACAGACTTTCTGTACATAAATACACAGGCTTGATGATGGAAAAGGTGAAGCAGTTGAAAAAATGCCAAAAAGGAAAAAATAAGTAAATGCTTATAACTTGAAGAGAAACCATGAATTATTATACAGTCCACCTTAAAGAGTGTCTCTCCTCACTATGAAAGAAATAGACTCAAAGACACATTGTAATTATCATAGCAAAGCTCCTCATAGCCTTGAAAAAATATGTTATCAAGTGTATTTTGTGTGGGAAAGTCAAAAGATAAAGCAACCAGTCTGTATTTAATAATATAAAGATTAGGATCATAGGCTTAGGACCCAGAGACCTAGATTTGACTTTCCTAAATGAAGAGGTGAGAGGATTAAGTAGTACAATAGGTAGTTACAGAATACTCTTGGGGATGTAAAGTACAGTATAGGAAATGGAGTAGCCAAAGAACTTACATGCATGTCCCATAGACATGAACAATGGTGAGGGGATTGCCTGAGGGAGTGGGGGCTGCTGGATGGAGGGGGGCAAAGGAGGAAAAATTGGGACAACTGTAATACCATAATCATCAATAAAATGTAATTGCAAAAACAGAAGTGACTCTTCCCTAAGTCAACACAATTTTACCACAATGGATCAATATTTCTAGCAGTAAAGCTCCTTTTGGGGCCAAGGAAACCTTTCTATTTATGCATAAAGTTTCCTTTGACTTATTTCAAAGTGGAGTTCTTATTTCAAAGCATTGAATTTCTTTGGGAGGAATCTTCCAACTCAGTGAATCATCATTTTTGTTTGTATGATTAGAGAAAGTAAACATTTTCTCCAAACAATGTGTAGAGTGAAAAGTTGGTATCTGTACCAGCATTAATCAGAGAACAATTATGTAACTGGGTGAGTTATTTAATGGAGAGTAGAATACCTGTTGTATTGGATACATTCAAGGACATGAATTTTCATCTTATGAGAACCTCTCTGTAGAGAAAGGTAGACTAACTCTGGAGTCACAGGCCTCTTTCAGTAAATGCACTATGGATCCTGGATATGTAATTTACTACTTTGAAGAAGCCTCAATTTCTAGTCTGTAAAGTAGGACTGTTAATTTCTACCTCCTAGTGTTTTCATGGAAATTAAATATGATAATATATAAAAATGACTTTATAAATATTAGGTCACTTCACCATTTTTATCATTATTATGTGGTAGAGAAACCCTCTAGGAGGGGATTTTTACACACACACACACACACACACACACACACACAAAATGTTTCCAGACTTAGATCATCACGTATTATAAGATTCAAAAATGATAGTCTGGTAACCCAAAGATGATAATAACTGACATCTGAAGAAAACGCCATGTTGAGAAAAATCATTTATTTTAGAAGTACTAATGCTTCTCCCCAGCTCCTCTATATTGTACTATGTCTGTACCCAGTTTACAAAGAGGTTTTTCATCTTCTCATTACTCTGTATAGTTTAGGGACATCAAAAGCATTTGGATATCTTTGAAAGACTAGGGATGCACTTGTTATCCTGCACCTGTGACATCAGTGAGGCTATAGTTGGGGTAGGCAAATGGTGCAGTTGTTTGGGATTAGCTGAGCAGCTCTTTGAGACTGGAGTTCAGGGTCCAGGGTTGGAGGTTTAGGGAGGGCTTGACAGAGAAGGTGACTTGCTGAGCACCTTCCCTGACAGGGAGGTGATAGGGTGAGCAGTGGGAGATTAATTTTTCTGTTCGCAAATCCCAGCATGCAGAGTGATGTATTGGCAGGAAGCTTTGCACCTTCTGCTACAAGTCATGCATGGGGTTTCTTTAGAGGGCCCAAAGAGCCTCTTTTCATGGGAGGCTCAAGATGTGTTTATAAAGGGGCATTGTGGTATTTATTAAAATAATAATAATATCCTTATAATCACTTTGCATATATTATCTCATTTAATCCTCACCTCAGTCCTGTGCCTTTGCTCACATTTAACAGATGACAAAAGTGTCAGAGATATAAAGTAATTTACCTAAGGTGATACAATTAGTCTGTGCCAAAGCTCTCAACCTTTAAATCACAGTTGGGGACAGTAATGATAATATTAGTCAGTATTTACACATTTACTATATGCAAGGTGCTCTGTTAGAGTGCATATGTATCATCTCACTGATTGCTGGCAATGACATCATGATAATAATGATTCTGTTTACATTATACAGAGACCCAGTAGTTGAAGTTGTTTGCTTAAATTCACCATGTTACCTAGTGTTGTGCTGAACATCACAAGTTGTGCTTTCACTTCAGTTGTAGGCAGTTAAGCAGACCTGAGCAGAGCAAGGACAATAACCCAGATATGGAAGGTCCCAGGACAGAAAGCCCCAGCTGCTTAGCAGTGGTCAAAACTGTGAAAACAAGGATCTCACCCTCAGGGTAACCTTTCCTGCCCTAGCATATTGCTGGTCATGCACTTTAGACCCTGTGATCTTTTATATCAATGGTCGTGTGGTTTAGACCCCCCTCTTACCTTTCCCCTCCTGGCATGTTACTACTCATGAGGGTTAGACCCCCTTAAAAGAGGATGGAACAAGGGGGCCAGAGAATAGCCCTTACACACTAAGCCCCCTGGACAATGAAGTTCTGACCCTCATCAGATACATCTAGGCCTCAGTTGTGTTTCAGCTCCAGGCCCAGAAAAGCAGCAAAACCAGACAAGTGACATCTTGGCTGCCTCAGGTCCAACTGCATTAACTAATGACCTCTTCCCTGGCACTAACCAATCAATGGAGACCATGACCCTGAAAGGACACACCTGGAAAGCTGATGAATGTTCTATTGGGATCCTCCCCAGGGATCTTCCCTAAAATCAGCACCCTTAAAAGCCCTTAGGACAGAGGACACAGGGTACTCTCCCTTCCAGGAGCACAGCCCTGTGCCTTTCCCTTCTCCCTGCCCTCCTCTGCACGCTACCTTTCCTTTTCTTTCTCTTAAGTTTCCAGGACCCTTCTTTTGCCTCTGTAACTTGTTTCCTGAGTTCTTTTCTTCTAAAACTTATTTCTTCTACCTCTGTGACTTTCTCTTTTTTTACTGTTGTTCAAGTACAGTTGTCTCCATTTTCATCCCACTATGCACCCTGACCCACCCATCTCTACCTCCCACGCTTGAACCTACCCCCTTTGGCTTTGTCCATATTCTTTCTCTTATAGTATGATTTTTGACTCTGAATTCTTTCTTAGCCAGAACTCAAGTACTGAGGTTGACAAACCAAGGTCTGGTTTGATCCCACTAGTCTAACTTCTGGTGCCATTTTCGCTACCACCACCACTTCTAATCACATGTATGTAGATGGAAAAATGGATAATTTCCAAGGATTTCTGATGTTTAAACATTCCAAAGTAAGGGTTTGCAATGATCATAGTTAAGCTGAGTATTTGGTTTTATTTCTTTACTGTCCTATATCAATCACTTCAAATTCACTTTACATCTTAATATGATCTATTTTTTTTTTAATTACAATACTTCTGCATCAAAATTGTGTGTTTTTCTTTCCACACCAACCCGTTTTTTAACTCTGGACACCAAATGGGTGTCCTACAACTCAATTCATTTTTGACACTAACTAACCACAGTTAATGTAGACTCCTCAAGTTAAAGACTCAGTCCCATGAAACTGCCCTCACTTCAGATGCCAATTGCAAATTCCAGGCCTCCCATACTTCTGACTGACTAACTATAAGTCAGATGTTCCCATGATACCCTCCTCAGGTTCAAAAATTAACTAGAACAGCTTACAGAACTCAGAAAAAAAACAGTTTATTTACTACTACTGGTTTATTATGTAGGATACAGATGGACAGCCTGATGAAAGTTTATAGGATGAGGTCCTAAAAGTTTCTGAGCACAGGAGTTTCTGTTCCCATAGAGTTTGTAGAAAGGACAGTATAGGGGCATTAATAATAATATTACTCAGTATTTACACATTTACTATGTGCACTACCCTCCAGGCATGTGGATGCATTCTTGTTCACCAAACCTGGAAACTCTCTAAACACCTTCTTTAGGAGTTTTTATAGAGGATTAATTATGTAGACAATAATCAATAAAATCATTCAATATTGGTGATTAAATCTATCTCTAGCCCTCTCATACTCTACCTATAGGTCTGGGGATGGGTTAAACATGCTAAGCTTCTAATCATGTCTTTGGTTCCTCTGGCAATCCTGAAGATAGCTAGGGGTCCACAAAGAATCACCTCATTAGAATAAACTCAAGTAGAGTTGAAAGGGGCTGGTCGTAAATAATAAAAGACACTTCTCCCACTGCTATCACTTAGGAAATTCCAAAGGTTTTGGAACCTTTGTACCAGGAAATGGAGACAAAGACCAATTACATATTATCATAATATTGCTCTTACATAGTAAAATTTTTCCCAACCATAACATATCTATATGGGCATGCAATTCTACAACTCTTTAATGATGGTTATTTTAACAAGCACTACTTTATCTATATTTTTGTTTATGAAAAACCACATTAGATATATTATTTAAACTGGAATATTAGAGCTGAGAAAACTGTCTTCTGTGTTAATTATTTATGGAGTGTTTTATGAAGTCTTTTAGTGAGACCAAAGTGTTGTTTCCTCTAATTTAAGATTACATGTAAGCTGATGCAGCTGTCAGAGGATGTTAAAATGGATGGAAGAGAATATTTTAATATTTAGACTTATTTAAAATTCATTGGAGTTTGGAGATCATGTGGATTTTAACTCCAAGTTCTTTTCCTAAATAACTCAAAATTATATCATAAGAGATTTTTTAAAGGTCTTTGGAGACATTTTTAAGATAGCAAATTTACTCTTGCTCCTGAAAAAAAAACTTTTATATGAACATTAATGAGATTTTAAAATTATCATCTATAATGTAAAAACTAGCTTTGCCTTGTAGGCCTTACATTTGATAACAGACTCTCTCAATTCCCTCCTTTCAGTCTGAGTATGTTTGTAATAGCAATACAGCTATTGCTGTATTTGTCATTTTCATTAGCAGTCAGTGAGGATCATGGAGAAAAAGAAGATTGTGAACTCCCCAGTGATCCTCCTAAAAGAAAACACTCCCATTCTCATATGCCTGGGGTCTACACATTTTTCATTGCTGCAGTCTGTTGTGCTCATTCCAATGAATAGTTGTTGTGGTGTTGCTCCCAAAGAAGCTGACCCATGGATGGAGATTAGTATGTAGGAGGGTTATTAGGGAGTGCTCCAGAGACCAACAGCTGTGGACAGGAGGGGAAAGAAGCAGGAGCTAGTGGAAGGAGTAGTAAAACTGTAATGTAATTTTAATGAAAGCCTCAGACAACTCTGCAAGGAATTCTGAAGATGACCCCTCACATCAGTCAGGCAGTCATTGGACTTGTTGCATAGAGAAGGTGGCCTAACCTTGGGAAAAGTAGTTTTTCTGCAGCTAGGGTAATCCCTGAAGAGGCTAAGAACCAAGGGTTTCCTGCCAGGAACACTCCTACCAGCTGAAGAAATAAGTCCCTTATTTCTGAATGAGGATGTGGGCAAGCTTATCACAGTATCCACCATATTAACCACTTGGGTAGTCCAAGTGGTAGTCTTCTCTTTAGTGGTTTTAGTCCAGCCTTTACTTATTGGGGCTTCTGTAGACCTTGCCACTTGGCTAATGATATGACTCATGATGAAGAGGTGTAGCAGTGTCTGGGATAAGATAGATGCAGTCATGAATCTTGCTGACTGTGTTCTTCATGAAATAACTCCCTATACCCAAAGACTGGGGGTTCCACTAAGGAGCTTTGCAATACACAGCCATATAACCAGGTAATGGTCATGAAGCCAGCCATGTACCATGCTTTAATTATGATGCTATAATTCTCTGTTTCTGTGGAGGTGCCTCTTCAGCTGGGCTTTAAAAGTCCTTGACCCTGGGACTATGTCTTATTTTATTTTTGTATCTCCAGAGCATTACATGGTGCCTGTGTCACACCTTGTGGATAATATGTTTTTCCTGAGTGAAAGAAGAAATTGTTCAAGTGTTAGTAACACTTAGAAGTATGATGCTTAGTGATTTTTTTCCTGGGTCTGTCTAAGCCAATCTGTAAGAAAATTTTGATTCTCTGCATTGTTTGGCTAAATACAGTGTTAGGTCTAATTTGATAGTTAATCTTTTCATTTGTCTCTCTACCTAGGGCTTTAAAAGTCACAATTACATTTAGGCAGACTGAGTGGCATGACTATGAGGCTGGCCATATTTGTGCCTGTTGTTGTTTGTGGCCGTTCAGATCTGGGATCTCCTGATGATTGAGATGTGACGTGAGCTGAGAAACTAGCTTGACTTTAAGTACAGCTGAATTTGAAAACCTCTCATTAGCTGTGTGATTCAGGGAAGGTTGTCCACCAACAAATGGACAGATAAATAAAATGTGGTATATTCATACAATGAAATATTATTCAGCCTTAAAAATGAAATGTTGATACGTGCTACAAAATACATGAACATGCAAAACGTTATGCTGTGTAATAAATAGGACACAAAATCCACTTATATGAGATACTGGAATAGGCAAATCCAGAGAGCCAGAAAGTAGAATAGAGGTTTCCAGGAGTTAACTGGAAGAGGACATGAATTAGTGTTTAATGGATATGAAATTTCAATTTAGAATGATGAAAAGTTCTGAAAAAGAATAGTAGTGATGGTTGCATGACATTGTGAATATACTTAATGAATGTACTGGATTGTACACATAAAGATGGTTAAAATGGTAATTTTATGTTATGCATATGTATTTTGCTGCAATAAAAATGGATTGATTTTATGGTATGTGAATTATACCTAAATAAAGTTATCATTAAAAGATAGGGCTTATGAACAGTACCTATTCCCCAAAAGATTTGTGAGAATTAAAAATGGAGGGACAACTGTAATTGAGCAACAATAAAATAAAATAAACAAAAAAGAATGATATAGTAAGCACTTAATGGTAAGTGCTTACTAAAAGGTAGTCATTACTAAGCATGGCATACAAATTAGATAGTTATTTTATGCAAAGGAACCCATAAGTCTAAAAGGCACTGATGCTTAATGACCAGGATGTGTAGCCCATTCTTTGGCCTCTAGATGGATGCAAGAGTCTTCTCTAATGATAATCCATACACACACCTGGGTGAGAGCTGTCCTTTCTCAGAGTAGTTAGACTTCCCCACTGCAGCTCACCCCACAGTAATTGAAGAAGAACACCAGTTTTACCCAGGTGCCTACCCTCTCATGAGCCTGAACCCCTCTGTAGTGAGTCATTAAGTGTTAAGACAGACACAGTAGTGTTTCAGTTAATCACCAAGGGACAGTGATCTAAGTTTAGAAATAAAGAACTCACAAAGAACAGCTTCCAGGTATGTGATTAAAGCATAGCTACCTTCTTGGCCTTATTGCTCTTTGCTATGAATCTCCTCTGTCCTCTAAATGTGGTTTCAGATGAACCTAGTATCAGATTTTTCTTTATGGGTGGTTGTAGATCATTCTTATTGCTGTATTATATTTCATTGTAGAAATGTAACTCAATTTATTTATCCATAGTAATGTTAATGGACATTTAACATTTTCATGTATGTGTTTTGGTAACACTTCCTTGGGCATTTATCTAGAAGTAGGTCAGAAGCTATGTGCATATGGAACTTCGGTAGATACCAGCAGAGTTTTTGATTAGTAGGGGATGAAAGTTCTGGTTACTCCTTAATCTCACCAACACTTGGTATTTACCACACTTTCTCAACCTCAAATGCCTAAACTCTTAGGGAAGGGCCCAAGATAAGCTTTAAGTATACTCTCCAGTTTTGTGTACAGAAAAGTTTTTATGTGTGCACTTTATTGGGGGGATCCCATGGTTTTCAATGCATTTTCAGAGGGGCACTTGTCTTAAAGAAGAGCAAGAACCACTTTTTCAAGTTTCAAGCTTTCTTATAATCCCTAGCATTTTTATAGCACAGGCTTTTATTTGAACCAAGATTTCTCCTGGAAAAGCTAAAGCATCATTCAAGGCTGGAGCAGTCTGGAATTTTGCTAGTGCTGGTGCATGCTTGGTGATATGTTGGGGATGTTCAAAATTACTTTCTTTAAGTAAAAGGATATTTATTAGGATATTTTAAATGCTTGTGCTATTTGATCAAATAAGCACTTACGTGCCTACAAATTGGAAGAGTAAAAAAAATGGCACAGGAAAATGGTTTTAACTGTGGGCATAGTGCTTTGAAACCCTTTTGGTATCAATGATATGTCCTGATGGCTTGCAATATGATATGACTGGAAATGGCTGATATAAGCAGCAGAAGATTAAGGGCACAAAACTCTGCATCTTTCTCAACAGATTCTTATCCTTTGAAGGATCTGTATCAGCCAATTTTCAAGACTCTCCCCTGTGAAACTCAGGCTTGTCTCCCTTGGCAGGTGTATTTACAAGGTATTATGAGGATAAAGATAATAAAGACATTGACTGGGTCTTTTGGGAGAAGAGGTACAATTTTCAGCTTCCTAGTTTAAATACTTGTTTTAAGTTTTTTCAGAAGAAATTAATTTTGATTGTTTAGAAAGCATTAAGTCAGATTCAGTCTTAGGCCCTGAAGAATTCCTCTTCTAATGTTAATTCTATTTTCCTTAATCAGCTCAGGCTGCTATAACAGAATACCATAGACTGGGTAGCCTATAAACAACAGACATTTGTTTTGCACAGTTCTGGAGGTGGGGAACTCCAAGATGAAGATGCCAGTAGATTTGATGTTTGCTGTGTTCTCACATGGCAGAAAGTCTTTAGTCTCTTTTTTTAAAGATTTTATTTATTTATTTAGAGAGAGGGGAAGGGAAGGAGAAAGAGAGGGAGAGAAACATCAGTGTGTGGTTGCCCATCACATGACCCTAACTGGGGACCTGACCTGCAACCCAGGCATGTGGCCTGATTGGGAATCGAACCAGCAACCCTTTGGTTCACAGGTCCATGCTCAGTCCACTGAGCTACACCAGCCAGGGTTAGAGTCTCCTTTAAAAGGGCAATGATCTCAGCGATGAGGATGCCCTCATGACTTAATCATCTTCCAAAGAACCCACCTTCAAATACCATCACACTAGGGGTTAAGTTTCAACTTATGAATTGGAGGGGACACAAACATTTAGTCTACAGCACCATTCACCCAATCATCCGGTGCTTGTTAAATATCAATTAAATATATAACACTCTCAAGCATTATGGGAGGATGCAAATGATTGATTCCTTTCCTGAACTAGCTGGAGAGAGAAGAGATACCCATGCAGAACACCTAGAGAATAGTGTCAAGATAACTTGGGTAAATGTAAGCTAATATGGTATGGTAGGGACTTCCAATGGGATAAACTTGATCTTTAGAGCACTGATAAAGTGTGAGGTGAATTTCAGAAGCCTTGAAGAAGGCACGTCTTGAGTTGGGCATAGAAAGTGGTTTAAGCTTTGTACTAATGAAGATTAGAAGGCAAAGAGCCTTTGAGAAAAGATGTAGCAATAATACAGTGATGAGGATGGCCTGATGAGATGAAGGAAACTGCTTGACCAGAGCACAAAGGCCATCTTCTTAGCAGCCACCTTCTTCTGGCAACCGTGAAAATCAGGGCCAAGAGCCTGTATGTGTTCCAGTGGGCAAGGAGATATTATAGAAGAAGAGATAGGATAAAGCTGCCTCCTTCCCATACCTTGTGCAGTCTATTCTTAATCCCATCTTAGGACACTTGCTGAGGCCTCTGCCTAAAGGTTCTCCCCTCACCACTCTCAAAC
This sequence comes from Phyllostomus discolor, assembly GCF_004126475.2. Taxonomy (NCBI): domain Eukaryota; kingdom Metazoa; phylum Chordata; class Mammalia; order Chiroptera; family Phyllostomidae; genus Phyllostomus; species Phyllostomus discolor. The sequence continues at coordinate 27,803,306 of NC_050198.1, read as the reverse complement.
AGTTTCATGGTTTTTTCCTTCTCTTTCATTGTCTCACTCAAATATCATCTTGTGAGATCTTCTCTGACCACTTTATTAAAAATTGCAACCAATGCCAAAGCATCAACACTTCTTTGCCTCCCCTACTCTCTTTTTCTTCATAGCACTTATCATCCTCTTTTCTTATTTATTTTGTTTAGTGTCTGTTTCATTAGCATATTTTGTTTACACATATTAGAATGTAAGCTCTCAAGAGAGCAGAGATTTTTTGCTGTTTTCACTCACTACTGTGTTCCCAGAACTAGGAATAGTGGCAGGTATGTAGGAAATGCTCAAGAAATATTTGTTGAATGAACTGATGTAGCAGCCATTTGAGGGTGGGTTAGACTACTCCTTGCCTGAGAATAGGAAGGATAGACATAAGAATAGTTACTGGCCCTAAATGCCTTCCAGCGAGAGACCTTTAAACTAACTTAGCAGTGGGCCATAATAGAAGAGACCTAACTAAGAGCTTAAACTCTGAAAAAGCAAAACTGAGGTTCAATTTTCTTTCCACTGCATACAAGCTGATGTACTTAAACAAGTTTATCAACCTTTCTGTGCATCAAAACTCATTTGTAAAATGAAACATACAATTAGCAGTTTACTGACTGGATTGTTGTGAGAATTCAATTACAATCTTACTTCATTACTCCTTGGTTTCAGAAGTCATCAAACCCTGTACTCACTGCATTTTGACAAGAAATAAGTGTTTCATCACTTGGTGCTTGTTCAGGACTCATCACACTTGCTAGAACTTGTATGAGTCATAACACCCTGCAAGAGAAAATGCTTCTTTGTTCAGTACTTGTCAGTTTCAGCACCCATCATGAGTTCCAGAATGAATTAATGATGAGTACCGAAGTACCACTGCATATAATTTAATTAAAAATTTTAGCTCAGTGGCTGACAAGTGGTGTTTAATAATTATAATTATAATTAAGAGGCTGGGAAACTTCATGATCAAAAGCATTAGCCTTTGTCTGAATTTAAATCCTGCTGCTATTTATTAGTTTTGATACATTGGGCAAATAATTATTTCATTTTTCTGTGCTTCAGTTTCTCCATATGAATAGGTTGTTGTGAAAATTAATAAATCAATATATGTAGAGTGCACAGAACAAGGCCTGAACAGACTAAACACTCCGTGTTAGCTATTGTTATTTGTTGTTATTATTACTCCTGCAGGACTTTGCCTAGTTTCTCAGCTGCTACCACCATCTACCATATTTCCAATTTATTCCTACATAGACAATTCCAGGTCTTTAATGTGCTTCAGTGCTGCTGGCAGTTTCCAAAAACATTGCCATTGTTATTTGCCCCTCCCTCGAGCTTTGGACATGTGATGATACAATCATAAGACAGTGTCAGTGACAGCTCCAGGTGCTTAGGAATGTGAACACATGAATGTAAAAGGAAACCTATTTGCCTAACTAGAGCTTTCAATACTTCCTTTCCTCCTCCTCCATAAAGAAGATTAAATTTCTTTTCTTCCAGACTAGAGCCCATGTGAATCAGTTTTGTTGGCCTCTTGAAAGCCATCCTGCATTTCCAGTGCTTTGAGAAACCTCAATGGGTTGCCTCTTGCATGTCCTCAATCAGGGACCTCTCACATACCTCCAACCAGAGACTTGGCCCGCAGCCAAGGCATGTGCCCTATCCAGGAATCAAACCAGTAACCCTTTGGTTTATAGGACAATGCTCAACCCACTGAGGCACACCAGTCAGGGCCGATACTTCTCAGACTTTTACATTTCTTTAAAATTATTGAGAACTTCAAGTAGGCTTTCTGTCACATGACCCTATACTTTCCGTATTAAGAATTGAATCTGAGAATTTTTAATATTATCTATTAGTTCTACTAAAATAACACTAGCCTTATTACAAGTTAAAATATTTTATGAAGAAAATAGTTTTTGAAATAAAAAGTCAAGTTGAGTGACACTGATTTACATTTTTACTTATCTCATTCACACCTGGCTTGAGAAGAGACGGTTGGAGTATCTTTTATGCATTAGCATTCAAGGTGTTGCAATATTTTGTTTTGGTTGAAGTACACGAAAGAAACCTTCCTTCATGTGTGGTTAGAAAGACTCCAAGAATGTGTTTTGGGGACCGTAAAGGGGTCTTTGGACCACAGTTTGAGAACTGCTGTTCCATGTATATTATGAAGTATTATGTAATAATAATAATATGCCAAGTGAGTAAATGAACAACATTAGAAATATTTAGAATACAACATTGACTGAAAACAACAGGACAATAATAACATGTATAAAAGACCTCAATTGTACAATGTATAAAATATATAAAAACATGAAAGAAACATGCTGAAATGTTAATAGCCATGATAGAGTTCTACTTGGTGGGATTATAAATACTTACTGTTTCTCTTATAGTTTTCTAAAATTTTCTGTAAGGATAAAATATATGTGTACATATATGTGATGTGATATCTAACAGTTACATCAAGTAAGTCCTGCACTTTGCCTTCTCCCTACCAGCAGAGAGGTCTGTCTTTAAGCTGAGATAATGTTAAACATTTATTGTGAACTTACTGTGTGCCAACAATCTATGCCAACAGGTCCTAGGCATGCAAAGGTTATAATTACAAGTGTAGCAGCTGCAGTAATTACATTTATTGACAACTTCCAACATGCCAATCACTATTCAAAGTAACTTACATGGATCAATTTACTTCATCTATCCAGTACATCAGTGAGTGATTACTGTCATCCCATTTGACACGTGAGTAATCTGAGGCACAGAGACCTTAAGCAACTTAACACAGCTAGTGAGTGGCAGAGCCATGACTTGACCCGTGTAAGCTGGCTTCATGAAGCTGGTGCAGTTAAATCAGTGGCAGGTGAAAGGTAAATGTAGAACTTGGGACACTGAGAAAATCACTTACCCAGCTGTTCATGGTAATCTGGGCACACTTTCTGGAGGAATGTGGTAAGGCTAAGAAATGTTGAATTGGAAAGATTGATATCTAGGGCCCAACAAGATTATGCAACTAACTTGTTCTGTGTCAATCAGCTTAGGAGAGGCAGAGCTGGGCTGGGATCCATATGTCCTTTGTGGAGAGTAATCCCATGGATCAATTCATATGTTTCTGCTAAGTAAGTCTATGTGCTGAGCTCTGATGGAGGCATATGAAAAAGTTTTTAAGAATTGGCATGTAAATTTTATGGGATGGTATGTAAATCATATCTCAATAGAGCTGTTTATTTTTTAAGCCAGCATACACCTAGCAGTCAGAATTTGCTTCTGAATACCATTCTTTTGATAAAAGGAACAAAGGTTCCTTGTAATAATGGCAGAACTTAGGACTGGAACAGAGAGAGTACAAGATGAGCCTGGGGAAACTTCTAGTGCCAGTAATGAAGGAAGTGCTCAAGAAATAAAAGGATGGAGGAATGTCAAAAGGACATAAGAGTTCCCAATAACCACAATTAGAACAGTGTATGCAAAATAACAATAACAATAATAATAATAATGATAATGTATTGGATTATAACTCAAAGTATAAAGTAAATAAATGTAAGTCTATACTAACATAACTAAAAGATTAAATAAATAAATAAATAAATAAACAAATAAATAAATAACAGGGGGAAAGAGGCAAATCCCCTTTTGAGAAGAATTTAAAAAATTTATGTGGATACTCTCCCTCTGGAAAGTAGAACTTACTTCCCACCATCTCCTTTTGAAGATGGACTGAACTCAGAGACTCTCTTCCAAAGAACCATACATGGAAAGGGGAAAAGTACTGACTTTATAGTGGAGAAACATGGCAGGTACCACCTTAACCAAGGAATCAAGTTTACATTACCAGTGATAAGTCAGGCATATATCCTGATATGATGAGAATGCCTGTTGTGTTCTTCTGAATCCCCAAACCCTGTCTAAAAGTAAATAACAACAACAAAAAAAACCTTCACACAAATACAAATTGAAGGACATTCTACAAAATACCTGAGAAGTATTCTTCAAAACTCTCAAGGTCATGAAAAATAAGGGAAGACTGAGAAACTATCACAGACCTGACCTGAGAAGACCAAGAAAACTTGGTGACTAAATGCAATGTGGTATCATGCATGGGATTCTGAAACAAAAAATTACATTAGTCAACCAACTTGTAAAGTCTAAATAAAATTGGAAATTTCATAAGTAGTCTCAGTCTCCCAGTTTTGATAAATGTATGATGCTAACATTAGGGAACACTAGTTGACAGGTATATGGATACTTTTTGTACTATCTCTGCAACTTCTCTCTAAATCTAATATTCTAAAATAAAAAGTTTATTTAAAGTATAAAGCATGATAAAAGAAAAGTCTATAATATTGGGCAGGATGTGGAGCTAGTAGAACTCTCAGAAATTTCTGGTGAAATGTGAAGTGGTACAATCACATTGGAAAATTTAAAACACTTAAAACTTCAACCTTTAAAACTTAAAACATTAAACATGCACCTACCATACAGTTCAAACATTCCACTCCTAGGCATTTACCCAAGAGAAAGGCAAACGTGTATACAAAAAGACCTGTACAAGAATGTTCATAGCACCTTATTTACAGTAGATCAAAACAGAAACTAGTCATCAACAGGGGAATGGATAAACAAATCATAGTATATCCATACAATGAAGTACTATTCAGCAATAAAAGGAAACAAAATGCAACATGGACAAAACTCAAGAACGTTAGTCCAAGCAAAAGAAGCCAGGTAAATGTGGAATCATACATACTGCAAGATTGTATTATTTATTTATTTATTCATTCATTCATTCATTCATTTTCAGAGAGGGAAAGTAATGGAATAAGAGAGGGAGACAAATGTCAATGTGTGGTTGCCTCTCACGTGCCCCCTGCTGGGGATCTGGCCCACAACCCAGGCATGTGCCCTGACTGGGAATTGAACTGGCGACCCTTCGGTTCACAGGCTGGCACTCAATCCACTGAGCCACAGCAGCCAGGACAAAA